>NC_047112.1:37997296-38297296 GCF_902500255.1 Thalassophryne amazonica | reverse complement strand
TTTATTGTTGTTTTTCTGTCGCCATATTCTCCCTTCCTTAATCCTATAGAGGAATTCTTTTCAGCGTGGAGGTGGAAGGTATATGAGCAGCAGCCATATACTCATGACAATCTTTTGCAGTCAGTGGACTTGGCATGTGATGATGTGTCTGTTGATGCATGCCAGGGCTGGATCAGACACACAAGGTCTTTCTTTCCACGTTCCCTGGCCAGAGAAAGTATAGCTTGTGATGTTGATGAGGTCCTGTGGCCTAATCAAGCTGACAGCATTGATGCAGATGTGGTGTAAATACTGTAATGTTATACAGTATACTGTACTGTGAACAATATCAATCAATCAATCAATCAATCAATCAATCAATTTTATTTATATAGCGCCAAATCACAACAAACAGTTGCCCCAAGGCGCTTTATACTGTAAGGCAAGGCCATACAATAATTACGTAAAAACCCCAACGGTCAAAACGACCCCCTGTGAGCAAGCACTTGGCGACAGTGGGAAGGAAAAACTCCCTTTTAACAGGAAGAAACCTCCAGCAGAACCAGGCTCAGGGAGGGGCAGTCTTCTGCTGGGACTGGTTGGGGCTGAGGGAGAGAACCAGGAAAAAGACATGCTGTGGAAGAGAGCAGAGATCAATCACTAATGATTAAATGCAGAGTGGTGCATACAGAGCAAAAAGAGAAAGAAACAGTGCATCATGGGAACCCCCCAGCAGTCTAAGTCTATAGCAGCATAACTAAGGGATGGTTCAGGGTCACCTGATCCAGCCCTAACTATAAGCTTTAGCAAAAAGGAAAGTTTTAAGCCTAATCTTAAAAGTAGAGAGGGTGTCTGTCTCCCTGATCTGAATTGGGAGCTGGTTCCACAGGAGAGGAGCCTGAAAGCTGAAGGCTCTGCCTCCCATTCTACTCTTACAAACCCTAGGAACTACAAATAAGCCTGCAGTCTGAGAGCGAAGCGCTCTATTGGGGTGATATGGTATTGTAGTGTAAGATTATTTCTAATTTTGTAATGTACAGTCAGGGACTGTAATGGTCCCCTCTGACTCAATTGTGAGTTGCATTTGTGTTCTAGTTGTCATTTTTGGAGACTACATCATTTTTACACTTAATGTGGAAACACAGTGCGGGAACAGTGTTTTGCATTTTGCAGTGCATTGTGCTAATTTTGATCAGTATGTGCACATTTTGACTGGAGTCTTCTAATTTTGACAATAAAGTGCGCTTATGACACAAGTGTGCAGTGTTTTCTGAATTGTGTCCTATTTTGGGGAAATAGTGTGCAATATTTTGGGAAATGTGTGCTATTTTTCAGGAACAGTTGTTTTATCAATTGAGAAAAACTGTAAGTGCCACTTTTCTGAGCTTGCTTCATGGAATGGGTCCCAGGTTACTAAAACAACGTTTTTCAGTTTTATAAGTGTGTATTTCTTAGTAGCTTTTACACAATATATGAGAAACGTTATATTTTCACAGAAACATAGTGGTTTGGGAGCAGATTCCACCATGTTGAATTCACAATGCCTCAATGCCACAATGCCTCTCTACTCTGATTGGCTGTCAGTCCCCACCCCAAAAACAGATATGCGTGATTCATGGCATAAAAATAGGAAGCAGAGTGTGACCCTTTTACCTTTTAAAATAGGTCAAGGTTAGCCATATCTTTGAACTTGTCCAAGGTCAGTGTCCCAAGAATACTCCTTGTGAATTTGAAGACCCTGGAAGTAATAGGACTGGATTTATGCTGAGCACAGACAGACAGACAGACAGACTTCGCAATACCCGATGGCCAGATTTTGATGGCCTTGGGTAAAAACCCAAAGGTGGTATACCTTTAATAGCAGTAGTGATTTAAAAAAGTTGGTTAGTATTGTGAATAATATACAAATATTCACTGTCATGCATATGCACGTGCATAATACTATGCACAATCTTGTTGACAGTCTCTAAAACGTAGTGCTAGGTGCTTAAAAAAAAAGGACTTTACTGAAAGTTTTGTGGTTACAGTGCTGATTGAAGTCGTATTTTCAGAGTAAGGGCGTTTCAACAGTTGTGGGTGTTGTTCACACTTCTGTTTGTAAGAACTGGAGATGCGTTTTTTTCCCCTCCTATGTCTTTTTCTGCATTTTACTGAGAATAAAATAAACCCAGTACAGCCTCATTTGGTTTCTAATATTTTAGTTTTCACAGTGAAGAGAAAGCTCAAAAAGAAGAAGCTGTATCAATTTCAGTTTAATTTTGTAGAAGCAGATCACAGACATGACACAAAACTAAAGTCATTTCAAATGGCAACTTTCTGGCTTTAAGAAACACTATAAGAAATCAAGAAAAAAAGATTGTGGCAGTCAGTAACGGTTACTTTTTTAGACCAAGCAGAGGAAAAAAATATGGAATCACTCAATTCTGAGGAAAAAATTATGGAATCACCCTGTAAATTTTCATCCCCCAAATTAACACCTGCATCAAATCAGATCTGCTCATTGACATTGACCCTATGTGTCTTTTTGCAAGGAATGTTTTTGCAGTTTTTGCTCTATGGCAAGATGCATTATCATCTTGAAAAAATGATTTCATCATCCCCAAACATCCTTTCAATTGTCCAAAATATCAACATAAACTTGTGCATTTATTGATGATGTAATGACAGCCATCTCCCCAGTGCCTTTACCTGACATGCAGCCCCATATCATCAATGACTGTGGAAATTTTTTCATCTTTATAAATCATATTGGAAAGGCACCAAACAAAAGTTCCAGCATCATCACCTTGCCCAATGCAGATTCGAGATTCATCACTGAATAGGACTTTCATCCAGTCATCCACAGTCCACAATTGCTTTTCCTTAGCCCATTGTAACCTTGTTTTTTTCTGTTTAGGTGGTCTTTCGTTTAGCTTTTCTGTATGTAAATCCCATTTCCTTTAGGCGGTTTCTTACAGTTCAGTCACAGACGTTGACTCCAGTTTCCTCCCATTCGTTCCTCATTTGTTTTGTTGTACATTTTTCGATTTTTGAGACATATTGCTTTAAGTTTTCTGTCTTGACGCTTTGATGTCTTCCTTGGTCTACCAGTATGTTTGCCTTTAACAACCTTCCCATGTTGTTTGTATTTGGTCCAGAGTTTAGACACAGCTGACTGTGAACAACCAACATCTTTTGCAACATTGCGTGAAGATTTACTCTCTTTTAAGAGTTTGATAATCCTCTCCTTTGTTTCAATTGACATCTCTCGTGTTGGAGCCATGATTCATGTCAGTCCACTTGGTGCAACAGCTCTCCAAGGTGTGTTCACTCCTTTTTAGATGCAGACTAACGAACAGATCTGATATGATGCAGGTGTTAGTTTTGGGGATGAAAATTTACAGGGTGATTCCATAATTTTTTCCTCAGAATCCATATTTTTTTCCTCTGCTTGGTCTAAAAAAGTAACCGTTACTGTCTGCCACAATCTTTTTTTGTTGTTGTGAAAGTGTAGTGACACGGACCCACAACAGGGGGCGCAAATGAACGGCCAATAGATGAGCCAAAAGGTAACAATTTAATGTTGTGAAATGTGCACAACGAACATAAAGACAATCTCAGAATATAATTACAGTCAATCCACAAGGTGACGTGTGGGCAGGCTCGAGGATAGAAGATGTCTGTCCTGAGAAGAGCCGGAACCACACGATTTCCGCCTCCACAGAACCTGGTGAATACTGGAGCCGCCAAGTCCCGAATTCCCAGGTGATCACCGTCCCCAACTGTCGGATCTGGTACTGCTGGCGAGAACAAAGACAGTCAAGTGTGGGTGTGTGTACACCCAGTAACAACAGCGGTGGGAATGCCACCTCCACCTCTCACTCAATACATGCTGCAGCGATCCCTCAGAGGAAAAAGAGTGCCGTCCTGCACAGCCTCCACAAACTTAGGACCGGTACTCCTGCAAACACTCACAATATACAGATATATTGTAAAACAAATGGCTGAGGATATTAACTCCAATGAAGTATGATATCTCGGCAACGAGGTGGAGATGACGTCTGGTCTTTATGGAGTGAGAGGACGTTGAGTAGATGGGTGACAGCTGTCAAGAGGTAATGAGTGACAGCTGTCACCCCCGGCTGCGTCCTTGGCGGCAGCGCCCTCTCGTGCCTGAAGCCCGCCCTCTGATGGTGGGCCAGCAGTACCTCCTCTTCTGGCGGCCCACACACAACATTTTTCTTGATTTCTTATAGTGTTTCTTAAAGCCAGAAAGTTGCCATTTGAAATGACTTTAGTTTTGTGTCATGTCTGTGATCTGCTTTTTTTCTACAAAATTAAACAACTGAATGAACATCCTCCGAGGGCGGTGATTCCATAATTTTTGCCAGGGGTTGTAATCATAATTTGGTACAAAAGCAGTATCCACAAAAGGCTGAATCTCTGAGGATCAAAGATGGGCAGAGGTTCTCCAGTTTTTCAACAAATGCGTGAGAAAATTATTCAAATGTTTAAAAACAATGTTTTTCAAAGAATGATTAGAAGCATAGTTCTACTATTAAGACTCGGGAGACTAGACACTGCTAAAAATTTATTCCATAGAGATATTTAAAGAATGAGAAGACAGTCTTTGGGACTCTCTAGGGCACGTTCCTGGCCAGCAAACCGGGCACCAAACAGTGACCAGCTGTCAGTGGCGGGATGGAGGAAGCAGAGTATCAGTCAGCGACTGTAAGCAACAGAGAGGCGAGTCACAGTTGACATCTTTAAAGGACTTTGATGTTTCATATTGGCTGAGGTTGATGACTAAATTCTGGATCAGCTGCTTCTTATTAGATATATGGCTGTTATTGATTAGGAAAATCTTAATGAAGGCTTGAAATCTGATTCTTCCTGGTGGAACTTGCACTATGCTACATTTCTCTCTCTACTGTGCATAATATCATTAACCCGTTTATGCCCAGATTTTTTTTTATAAGTGAAAAAAGTTGCATTAGTACCTTTGAGATTTTTTTATTGTGAGTAGAAAATGGCAGTGATACACTTCCGCAACAATTGTTGCCAGTGGGGCAAAACAGGTTAAGGGCTCCTTCATGCATTTGGCTACGAATGTAGTCGAATTGCGCATGACGCAGGAATCATATGCAATGCATGTAAAATCGGAGCTGCCTCCAACGCCTCGTAGACCTGTTGCTACAACTATTTGCACACACCAGCGGCTGAAAGACAGAGTGTGCCCTGTGAGAGCCCATTCAATCCCTCTCGCAGGAGGTGTCGTTCAAATGAGTGTCGGCTCCCCCCACAACACATGTGCGTGTTGTTCACCCCCCCCCCCCCCCCCGCAGGCTAGGCACCTCTCATTTAGTCACAGAGTGACACCTTGGTCTGTGCACTGAACGCACAGGGGGCGTGGCTGGTTGCCAACAGCAGCAGCTGTTGACATCTCTGGTCGTGGATGTCACAGCTGCACAACACATTAGGGAAGATGATGATCTAGTGGTTAAGTGTTGGGTTTGAGACCAGAGGAGCCTCGGCTCAAATCCCAGCCTGACCAGAAAATCACTAAGGGCCCTTCGGCAAGGTCCTTAATCCCCTAGTTGCTCCCGGTGTGTAGTGGGCGCCTCACATAGCAGCAGCCTGACATTGGGGTGAATATGAGGCATTGATATTGATGTGTACAGTGCTTTGAGCATCTGATGCAGATGGAAAAGCGCTATATAAATGCAGTCCATTTACAACATGTACCATGTTGTTGGACACGCATGTGTGTGCTTGCTGTCCTCACATGGAAATACATAAAAACATATATCGCTTTTGCAATGGGCTGGAGAGCGCACACAACGCGCACACTGACATGCTGTCCCAGCTCAAATGGACCGTCAGTTCATGTGGACATGCAGCAGGTGATCTGAATGTCACATCTGTCCTGTGAGCGGCGTGCTGTAGCACTATATGACAAGCCAACAGTGCAACAAATACACCACTTCACGCATCCTGTTATAAGACAGTGATTGTAGTGCAGTGATAAAGTTTCTGTCTGGTAATCAGAGCTTTTGTAAATTGCAGGTTCAAATCCCGTGAGTGGCATTCATTTTTTATTTAACCAGGTTTATTTAACCATGGGGTTCTGTATTGTGTCCCCTTTTATTTATTATTTATATCAACCCAGTGATATTCACTTATTATACAACTGATTTTTAGTTTATTTTTCTCCACATCAGCAGCATGATATGGTGCAACACGTCCCAGCATTGTGTTCCAGATGTGATGGTTTAGTGCACGCTCATGCACGACACCGTCACGTGCAAGAAACCGTCGCAGCGGGGTCTTTCACGTTTGCCTGTCGGCTCAATGTTTTCATGGTTCACTCATACGAGCTGTTCCGCCGTGATTCACCCTTATTTGTACTTATTCGTACTATGTGTGAAGGGGCTGAAATGACTCAAGGAATTTTGAGAAAATTTAGTGTGTAAAGGGCAAGTGCACAAGCCAACTGAACACCTGTGATCTCTGACCCCTGAGACAGGACTGCAAGAAGCTTTCATTCTTCCTTAGATGATATAACCACATAACCACATGGGCAAGGGATTACTTTGGGAAACCTTTGTGAAGAACTGCAATACAGAGTTACATTCAAAAAATCACTTTAAACTTTATTGTGCCGGAAAGAAGTCTTATGTTAACATTGTCCAGAAGTGGCTTCGACCATCGACATGTTTTCCAGGAATCTCCATGCATTTTTCAACAAGACAATGCAAAACCATATTCTACACACATTGAAAAGGCATGGCTGCGGAAGAAGATGAATGGATACTGGACTGGCATACCTGCAGTCCTGACCTGTCCCCAAGAGTAAATGTGTAGAGAATTTTGAAATAAAAAATTGCAACAACAATGACACACCATCAACTTTGTGAACCTCCTCGCTGAGGGCAGGGGGGAGACACACAGAGAAAGATGGAGAGAGAGAGAGAGAGAGAGACAGACAGACAGACAGACATAGAGAGAGAGAGCAAGAGAGACTGGCAGAGTGCAGTCTTTTTTTTCAGTCTATGCTTTTTCTTCAGGAGCTGCTCTTTCTTCTTTCTCCACTTCCAAAGAAATCCAACTAATGAACTGAAATCATGTAAACCTGTTTTTTGTTCAATTATTGGATTACTGAAGTGCATGTAAATTTCAGATCAGATTATTACAGTTATCTGATTACTAACAGTTATGAATCTAATTATTATGGTCATGTAAACATGCTCATTGGTAGTTTCCACCTGACACTCAACAAAAATATAAATGCAACACTTTTGGTTTTGCTCCCATTTTGTATGAGATGAACTCAAAGATCTAAAACTTTTTCCACATGCACAATATCACCATTTCCCTCAAATATTGTTCACAAACCAGTCTAAATCTGTGATAGTGAGCACTTCTCCTTTGCTGAGATAATCCATCCCACCTCACAGGTGTGCCATATCAAGATGCTGATTAGACACCATGATTAGTGCACAGGTGTGCCTTAGACTGCCCACAATAAAAGGCCACTCTGAAAGGTGCAGTTTTGTTTTACTGGGGGGGATACCAGTCAGTATCTGGTGTGACTACCATTTGCCTCATGCAGTGCAACACATCTCCTTCGCATAGAGTTGATCAGGTTGTCAACTGTGGCCTGTGGAATGTTGGTCCACTCCTCTTCAATGGCTGTGCGAAGTTGCTGGATATTGGCAGGAACTGGTACACGCTAAAAGGCCACTCTGAAAGGTGCAGTTTTATCACACAGCACAATGCCACAGATGTCAGAAGGCATTGTGCATATAGAAGGAGAGAGCATATCTCACCCATATTGGCCTCTCTTCATTGGCTTCCTGTTAATTCTAGAATAGAATTTAAAATTCTTCTTCTTACTTATAAGGTTTTGAATAATCAGGTCCCATCTTATCTTAGGGACCTCATAGTACCATATCACCCCAATAGAGCACTTCGCTCTCAGACTGCAGGCTTTCCTAGGGTTTGTAAGAGTAGAACGGGAGGCAGAGTCTTCAGCTTTCAGGCTCCTCTCCTGTGGAACCAGCTCCCAATTCAGATCAGGGAGACAGACACCCTCTCTACTTTTAAGATTAGGCTTAAAACTTTCCTTTTTGCTAAAGCTTATAGTTAGGGCTCAGGTGACCCTGAACCATCCCTTAGTTATGCTGCTATAGACGTAGACTGCTGGGGGGTTCCCATGATGCACTGTTTCTTTCTCTTTTTGCTCTGTATGCACCACTCTGCATTTAATCATTAGTGATCGATCTCTGCTCCCCTCCACAGCATGTCTTTTTCCTGGTTCTCTCCCTCAGCCCCAACCAGTCCCAGCAGAAGACTGCCCCTCCCTGAGCCTGGTTCTGCTGGAGGTTTCTTCCTGTTAAAAGGGAGTTTTTCCTTCCCACTGTAGCCAAGTGCTTGCTCACAGGGGGTCGTTTTGACCGTTGGGGTTTTACATAATTATTGTATGGCCTTGCCTTACAATATAAAGCGCCTTGGGGCAACTGTTTGTTGTGATTTGGCGCTATATAAAAAAAATTGATTGAATTGATTGAGATGTCGCAAGATTTGAGGGAGCGTGCAATTGGCATGTTGACAGCAGGAATGTCAACCAGAGCTGTTGCTCGTGTATTGAATGTTCATTTCTCTACCATAAGCCGTCTCAAAAGGCGTTTCAGAGAATTTGGCAGTACATCCAACCAGCCTCACAACCGCAGACCACGTGTAACCACACCAGCCCAGGACCTCCACATCCAGCATGTTCACCTCCAAGATCGTCTGAGACCAGCCACTCAGACAGCTGCTGAAACAGTCGGTTTGCATAACCAAAGAATTTCTGCACAAACTGTCAGAAACCGTCTCAGGAAAGCTCATCTGCATGCTCGTCGTCCTCATCGGGGTCTCGACCCGACTCCAGTTCGTCGTCGTAACCGACTTGAGTGGGCAAATGCTCACATTCGCTGGCGTTTGGCACGTTGGAGAGGTGTTCTCTTCACGGATGATGCGAAGGAGATGTGTTGCACTGCATGAGGCAAATGGTGGTCACACCAGATACTGACTGGTATCCCCCCCCCAATAAAACAAAACTGCACCTTTCAGAGTGGCTTTTATTGTGGGCAGTCTAAGGCACACCTGTGCACTAATCATGGTGTCTAATCAGCATCTTGATATGGCACACCTGTGAGGTGGGATGGATTATCTCAGCAAAGGAGAAGTGCTCACTATCACAGATTTAGACTGGTTTGTGAACAATATTTGAGGGAAATGGTGATATTGTGTATGTGGAAAAAGTTTTAGATCTTTGAGTTCATCTCATACAAAATGGGAGCAAAACCAAAAGTGTTGCGTTTATATTTTTGTTGAGTATAATTTGTAGGCCCAGAACTTGTGTCATCTAAATAATAATACCAATGTGATTGTGTGGGTATGTTGGTCTAAAAATGAGGTGTGATCGGGTTGGTGCATTTATATCAGCACTCACCAGAAAGCATTAGCACCTTATAAACTACCAAAATTGTGGTTTAAAGTCCATGGTTGTCTAGTACTATACAAAGAACAGCATGACTTTGGCAGGATAAAGCCCAAATATGTCCCCAACTCAGACTTCCCAAACAAGCTAAGGTTAGCAGGCTAACTTTAGTTCAGGTCTTTGATTAACACACATTTTTGCAGACTGGGCTGTAGTTTTCATTAGGGTGGCTTGGGGCAGGTAGAAGTACGACATAACACATATGTCATAATGTATAACAGTCGTACCATCAATAGCGCTAATGCCACTAATTAGTACATACTAATTAGTGCTAAGAGTACTAACGATAGTAACAAACAAATTAAATAATACTGAAATCTCACAGAACTGTAATATTGGTGCTTCTTAGATAGTCTCTTAGTAGCCAGCCACATTATCTCAGATATTTGCAATGAAATTGTGTGTTGGGGGGTTTGGCTGGATGTTTTTGTGTTGTTTTCTTTTCTTTGCTCTCCAGGTGGTATGCAAACTGGTTTTTGTCTGTGGAGACGGTGCTGGCAGAAGAGTCCTTCACCCTCATCAGCATTATTAGCTGCACCTGTGGAGGATGTTCACGTGCAGGCCTACTGACTCGCAGCACCTGTGGATGATGCTCAAGTGTAAACTTAAAGACTTTCAGCTGAAGCAGATAATGAGATGGCGTTCTGCATTTAAGCCATGAGTGATTCAAGCAGAATTGCCGGGAACTCGACCTTGTGACGTTCGTTTGTGAGACGCTGAGGATCGCGCCTGGGTTTGACACATTGTGCCTGTGAAGGAGGACGGGTGAGGGACACATGCTGTCAGCACACATCAGAGGTGATGATTGTCTGAATAAGTGTTAACAGTAATTTGGTATTTTGTTACGCAGTATATTTGAACATTGATGAGAATTGTGCAGTTTGCTTCTCACTGCCGTGGCGTACGGAATGCTGATCCTCCACCTGTTGTGAGAAGCTGCTCATTTACATAAAGCTTAAATTCAGACCTGAATGTGTTGCTGAGAGTGTGTGCCTTTGAAGGATATTTGTTGTAGCTGTTGACTTACCTCACCTTTTCCATCCTTCACAGAGTCAGTTTGTCGTATCCACCTGGGGGGTGTTTGGCGGTGAGTCTGGGTCCAGAAGCGTCGGGCTTCGATCCATTTGGGCGCTGGAGAGCGCACCGTCCTTCACCTCGCCAGACAAACCGCACATTTATGTTGTACACAATTATTGCACAGATGGGAAATAAACTTGTTTTGTTTTTGGAACCGTTTTCTGGTTATTTTAGCGCTGGGTTCAGTCAGACGTTGGTCGCGCTCCTCAACTCGCGTCTGCACGTAACAGAAATACTCAGAAAGGACAGACATGCTTGTGTCCACAGCTACTAGCAATCACTGCTAGTAGGGACCTGGACTCTGGACTCTTCTTGTCAACGCACAGCTGTCACTTATACTGATCACACCCTAATTATTTATAACTTTTTCTAACACCTTAAATCTATGATTTATATATATATATATATATATATATATATAAAATTGCCCCTATAACCCTTAATTGAAGTAAGCGGTTGAAGGTGAGTGAGTGAGTAAAATTGCCCCTGTACATTTGTCATGAACAGGAAAACTACAGAAACCAAAGCAGGTTTTTGTACCAGGCTGAAAAAAAAATCTTTGTTTCTGCTGTAAATCTGAGGATTTTAACATGGTCTTCTGTGGGGAATGATATGCTTTTGAAGTCAGTCTCATGCAGCCGTTCAAGAAAGTGCAAGTTTTGGCACTTCCACATAAGCTTCATTTTTCATCACCGGAGGTTGGGGATTGATATTTCCTGCCGCTTATACAGGAAAGTGCCAGCGGACATGCCCCAAATGGCCATGCACCCCTTGTGTAAGTCTTCTTTGTATCCTCTATCAAAATAGTGGCCTGAGAGTGACAGAGATGCAACTATCTAAACTCACTTGTGCCTACTAGAAGACAGCTGTATGAGGTCATCATCATGTATTTTGAAAGAACCCTTCCCGTAATAGTTGTTGGGAAACTTCAGCAGTATGACTAGATAATATATTGTAACAATCATTGCATTACTTTTTAAGTTGCATTATGTCCTGGGGAAAATATGGTGTTCTTAGTGCTTAATGATTGACATATAATCAGATCTTTTGTTATAATTTGTAAAAAAGTGTTGCAGCATATATTTGCTTTGCATAATTAGGTTACTAAGGAAAAACACTAGTTTGCTGCATTTTGCCCATTGTGAATGAGTGTGTGTGTGTGTGTGTGTGTGTGTGTGTGTGTGTGTGTGTGTGTGTGTGTGTGTGTGTGTGTGTGTGTGTGTGTGTGTGTGTGTGTGTGTGTGTGTGTGTGTGTGTGCGTACGTGTGTTAGGGTGGGGTTGGGTTGGGTGTGGTATGGGAAACTAACTTTCTATGTCCTACTTCCCCTTTTGCTTGCACTCACCAATAACATTTTTCAGAAGCGCAGCATCACCAGCAGCAGGCAGAGTACCGTAAGTACTACGCAGATTTCATTTCACTCCATGGTTAATGCTTATTAACTGCAATTGATTTTTTTTTTTCATAGCATATCATAATACAGTGAGAGAATAACATACAAAATATCAAAATGTCAAAATTTCTATTTAAACGTTGTGGCACAAGATCCAGTATTCCATGAGAGGAAAAAAAGATGAATTTTTATATTTATTTAATGCATATTTTAGTGAAACAAATATACAATTTTAAAATACTTTATATGTGCCAGGACATAAATCTTGAATAAGTGATTTTAGAAGTAAAAAAAAAGAAAAAAGATATCATTCTTATTACTATTTTGCATGTGTGCAAAACAAGTTATTTCCTATTATAATCTCTTATTCAGTGCTCCTGATGAATGAGTATAAAAATGAGCATAATTCTTTCATTGTATTTCTGCCATGTGCAGGATTTAAATGCCCTCTGCAGCTGCTCACTCAACCACAGCTGGGCTGCGTCACATGAGAGACATTTAAATGATGCCCTGCGCATTATCGCAACACAAGTTGGGGGGTGCTCTGTAGAGTTAATTCCTTATTTTGTCACTTCTAACAATTCTCCAAGATACCTTTAAAAATATTGATACACCAACAGAATATGACAGGTTAGCTGAAGAAACAAAGTATCTAAGCTTAAATGCTCGTCTTAGAGAATCTTTGAGAGATTGGCCTTCAGTTGGTCTTTATACACTCTAATATGTGCAGTATGAAATAAACTCAGCCCCTAATTCAACTACGGAGCCCAGACAAAAGCTAAAACATAAAATAAAATGTGTCAGTTTTTTCAAGGACAAAGTCAAAACTGAGGTAATAAACCTTTCTAAAATTTCAGATTCAGACCAGGTTTGGGGGAAATTAAAGCTCATCATAACTTGATAACTTATAACTAGGACCCTATTTTAGAATTCTTCCTGTCTTCCTTTCAGTTGAACAGAATTGCAGTTAGCAGAAAAACACTGTTGTAATGACCATGTCTATGTATTCCTTTGTTTTTCTGTGGCGATGTCATCAAAATGTAAAGAGCAGCTTTAATCAAACTTGGGTCATCCTCTTGTGACACAGGCCATTTCAAGGTCAAAGGTCAAAATAAATCTCCTGTCAATGGCGATATCTTCAAAATACAAAGAAGAATTTCAGTCAAACTTGGCAAATAAAGACAGAAGACTGTCTTCTCACAAGTGCATTTTAAGGTCATTGGGCTATGGTCAAGGTCAAATTAGAGGTCATCATGAAACATACATTCATGACCATATCTCAGGATGTAGATGAGACACTGACACAGAGTTTTTGCACAGACATCTGCTTTCCATGGGTTAACAAATGTACCAGACCTCTGACTTCAAGAGAAAGTCATTATAACACAGTGTGCTGAAATTATAATGGCCATATCTGTCTCTCTAGTTCTTTGTTTTTTCTGCAGCAACATCTTCAAAACGTAAAGCTAAATTTCAATCAAATTTGGCACATAAACTCAGTGGACTATCCTCTCATGAGATGGGTAATTTCAAGGCCTGTGGTTCATCATCTGCTGTCTTTGGTGATATCCTCACCTGTAGATAAGACATTGAAACACAGTTTTCTGCATAGACTTCTGCTATTCAGTAATTAACAAATATATCAGACCTCTGACATCAGTGCTGTCACATGGTAACATCAACAGAAATTCATTATTACATAAAGTGCTGGAATTGTTCTGACTTGTTCTTGTATTCTGTTTTCATCCAGAGCTCCAGTGGTTAGAGTGTAATAGCCTGTTAGATGACAGGAGTTTCACACTAATTCCCACATGGCTCCTTCCAGCTCTGTCTCACCCACAGCCTGGACCTCGACCAGCCCAGTTATTGCTATGAACGTCTTCTCCTCCCTTACCTCATCCTCCTCTTGTCCCCACCTCTACCAATTTTCCAGTGACTCCAGCAATGCATGTCTGCCAAACGGCACCTGTATACCCGCCGGGGTCAGTCACATGATCCTGCAGCATTACAACTACACTGGTCGCCTGCAGAACAGGACTATTTCAAGCAGCCAGAACATGATCAGCACCGCTGTCATTGTCTTCCTCTTTGTTAGTATTTTTATCATCCTGGAGAATCTCCTTGTACTGGTGGCAGTCATCTCCCACATCCGTCATTGCCGGCGTTGGGTTTACGTGTGCATTGCAAATATCACTCTCAGTGACCTTCTCACAGGTGTTGCCTACCTGGTTAATATCTGTATGTCAGGGAGCCAGACGTTTCGCCTGAGCCCTGCGTTATGGCTCTTCAGGGAGGGCATGCTGTTTGTGGCTCTGGCGGCATCAATATTCAGTTTGCTGCTGATTGCTGTGGAGCGTTACACCGCAATGATCAAGCCACTTCACCAGAAGTCAGCCAAGAGGACCTACTGTCGGATCTATGGCATGGTGGCGCTCTGCTGGCTTTTGGCCCTGGTTATCGGATTCCTTCCTTTGCTGGGATGGAACTGTGTGTGCAGCCTGGACAGATGCTCCACCCTCCTACCACTATACTCCAAGACCTACATCCTTTTCTCCCTCATCATCTTCTTCCTCATCCTCTTGGCTATTGGTGTGCTTTATGGTGCCATCTACTGCCACGTACACAGAAGTGCACATCTGAGCTCCCAACGCAGTCGCAACCGCTCCTTGGCTCTGCTTAAAACAGTGATCAGCATCGTTGGTGTCTTCATGGTTTGCTGGGGGCCTCTGTTCCTGCTCTTACTGGTTGATTTCTTCTGCAGTTCCCGTCAGTGTGCAATGCTATTCCACGCCAACTGGTGCATCTCCCTGGCCGTGTTCAATTCTGGACTGAACCCCATCATCTACGCTCTGGGCAGCATTGAGATGAGAAAAGCTATTGCCCAACTTCTGTGTTGCTGCTGCCTGAAGGTGGGCCTCTGTGACCCCCATACATTCTCCTCTAAAGAGAGCAGTAGCACCTCAGAGGGCAGGAAGGAGAGCATGAGGAACAGTTTCAATAAAGTCAGAAATGTGAGCGTGGCGTCACCACCCTCAACTCCAAACAAATCTTGCAAGGCGCACAAAAAATACAGGCTGAGCTCCACCACCACCTGCCTATCAGTTTCAAGTGGTTAAACCACAAAGTGCTCCCCACCCAAGCAAACAGGTGCTGTGAGCACTCATCCACATCTAACCATTTCCTCTGAGTTCTGGTTTGAGTGTTCAGTGCTTTTAGTTATGCTGATAATCATCAGAAAGCATATTACAAACAGCCCATATATAGCAAACCTGTTAAAAAACGACATGCCACTTAGCTTTGCCGCTCTGCCATGTTGTTGCACTGTACCTACTCTGCATGCAGATTATTTTAAGTATATTTTTTTATAGAGGAATTATTACCAGATAAATTTGTAATGTTCAGAATAAAAAAACATTTTTTTATTACGGCATTAAAATGCTTTGATAAAGCTAATGTTTTGTTTCCAGATGTCTGAAAAATATATGAATAAAGGATATTTTGTGTTACTTATGAGTAAATGTACAGTATGTGTATGCTGCCACGGTTCACCTCTAGATGGAGACATTGACGTTTTGACTCCAGATGACTGATTATTTTATTTTAGATGATGTTTCTGTAAAATTTCTGATGAGCTGGTATAGACTTTGTACAACTACTGTCTGATTTCAAAATTGACCAAATTCTGCAATCACCACATTGCACATTTAACAGCATCAACCTATTGTTCATTTATTGGTGTAGAGTTTGTGAGGTATTTGCATCACTATATGACAAAATAGTTGCACACTTTACCTTTTAAGGCTCCTCTTCTGTGTTACACCACATCAACTCATCAAAAGGCGTTTTCCAGGCTGTTCCCTCCTCTCTGCTTTTCTGTCAGGGTGACAGATGGAGGTTCTGTAAATAGGAAGGCAGCGCTGAGACCGCAGCACCAAGCGCATCCACAGCCAGGGTTAATTGATAAATTCATTATGACTGTCCTGCTGCTTCCATAGATCTGTGCAGCTATGTATTTGGAAGTTATATTACTGTAGCCATGCATTGTACTTTGCCGCCCCCACAACTGGTCTTGTCATGACAAGACTGTTGGAGGTTGTATCTCATAACAAAAGCAAAGGACAATTCTGCCACAGCACAAATGTTACAAAGTGGATTTCATTAAATATGCCATGTAAAACAAGTTTCATACTATGAAATGTTCCATGTGATTAGCGGTACAAGCATAGGCATTATGTAGTCAGTAAGTGAGTGAGCGAGTGTGTGTGTGTGTGTGAATGGATTCTCAAATTCAGTATCTCCATAAAAAGTACTGCATATTCAGCTTTGAAATACTGCTGTCTGCCTCCTGTTCCAGGAAGAAACACCTACCCAATTTTAAGTTAAATATGAAATGATGGGGATCTATTAGGTGTCATATAAAACAAATAATGACAATGAATGTTTTCCAGTCGTGCAATGGAAAGAATATTTTCATTCATTGAATGATGGAATCCCGTGACCCTTAATTGGAGTAAGCGGGTATAGAAGATGGATGGATGGATGGATGGAAAATGGAATGTACTATTCAACGAAGCAGTGTACATTCATATCATTGCACTGATAAATATTCATTATTTGTATAATATATTGCAGACCAGGTAGCTTAGTGGGATAAGGAGTTAGGCTATGAATATGTAGACCTGGGTTTGATCCCAGTCATGCTACCTGTCTGTGTCTTCAGACAAAATACTTCATCTGTATTGTTCCAGTTTGCCCAGCTGTAAATGTTTCCTGGCCTTGCCTGGGGAAGCAACCTTCTATGGACTGGAGTCCCATCCAGGGGGAGTAGTAAACTCTCATCTCCTTCAGGCTACAGTATCCATAGATAAGCAATGGCAGCAATGGGACCCAGGGCTTACACAGGACTTATGTGGGACAAAGTCACTGTCAAATCATTCTCAAGTCAAAATCTGCAAGTCCGAAGTCAAGTCTCAAGTCAGGTTGCAAACAATTGGTGGTCATTATGACTTGAGACTTGACTTGGGACTTGCTGATTCATAACTTGAGAGTGACTTGATGGTGACTTTGCCCCACCTTTGCTTACGTATACTCATTTAAATAGGAAATGTTGTGACTGCCCATGAGTGTATGAACAAACTGTGTCTCATGTGCACAGTCATTAAAATGAATAAATGAATTAATCTAAATGTCTGCACAAGCTGTAGCGCGTGCACACAATGTATTGAAACAGGACTCTGTAGAAAGAAATGTACAACCCGGTTTCATGGCAAGTCGTGATTCAGCAGCACGAAATATACATTAAGCTATTGGTTTGTGATATTGTGATGAGAAGTGCCTCATTTTCGTCACGGCAGCACAAATTCATTCTAATTCATTCCGTCAATCAATCAATCAATCAATTTTTTTTTTATATAGCGCCAAATCACAACAAACAGTTGCCCCAAGGCGCTTTATATTGTAAGGCAAGGCCATACAATATGATGTATTTCGTACAGCCATCACGGCAAGGCCGTGATGGCTGTACGAAATTAAAAGTGAAGCATGGGGGGGTTCGGGGTGGTTAAGGTTACGTTTGGGGGTTGGAGTAGGGTTAGTAATAGTGAGTTTAAAAAAAGTCACGAAAATTTGACTCATTTCGTGATGGGATGATGAAAAAAAAACATGAGACTGGGCTGAAATGTAACAGTGTATAATGTTGTGGAACAGACGGCAGATGAGTAGTTTTACTCTCACAGTAATCTGCTGTCAACCCCCATCCCACTTTGTTTTCAAGGATCACGAGGAGCAGAGTTTCACATTGTATCAATATGCGTGTGCCACGTATGCACGTTGTACTTGAATATGGATGTGCAGTTATCTTCAGCTTGTCTGCTTTGGTGGTTGTCATCCAGGATCCAAGGAGGTTCCGTACCTTGGTGGATGTGGTGATGCACTGCACCAGCATGCTCCCTGACCTGACCTGTGTTTAAGGTGAAGTTGCATATTTATGTACTGACATGTAAGTTCTGAACTCCTCCATGTGCTCGGCCTCTGTCATTTTGAGTTCTGGCACGGAATCAAGGTTGAAATTCCAGGCTTTATTTGCTCTGCGGTCACATTTGTTGTGCCACATTTAACATGTCAGGAGCTGATCACTAGTTTCTACTTTTCTATGTCACCTCCACTCCTTCAGTGTACCACCCTCCTTACAAAAACAAGACCTTTTCCATCCTCTAAATGAGGTACGATGAGTTAATGATGGCTGCGTGCAGACGTGGTTATGCCCCCAGTAATTACCTCAGCCGCTTTGCCTCCAGGTGTTCAGCAGACAGCTAATGATGTGCTGTCTGAGGTGAGGCGAAGGCAGCGGGTGAGGCACAGAGAAGCTGCACCAGATGAGGGAGAATGTGCGTCGTCATCACGGCTGTGACAGATTTGTAGGATGTGCTGCAAAAGAATGAGATAAAAATTTAACCTTTCCCATAAAAAAAATAAAATAAAGGTCCAAATTCCGTCATCATGTATAAGAACGTTTGTCGTTAGCTCTGACTATGTTCCAGCTGTTGAAGCCAAATGACTGCAGCCTATCCCAGCAGTCATAGGGCATGAGGCGGGGTTCACCCTGGACAGGACGCCAGTTTAACACAGGGCCACATATAGACAGATAAACACATTCACATATGCACACAAACACAAAATAAATACATAAAACATTAAATAATAATAATTTAATTTGATTTGATTTATTTGCCAATAAAATACAAGTACATAAAATACATACATACAAGATATAAAATTGCCGAGGATAACACAAAAAGCATAAACACTTATTTCCATTGTGGTCCTCGAAAATCTGTTTTTATTTAAGTACATGCAGCTGCGTTTGCCAGAATAATTCTGCAAAAAATCTGATAAAATAAATACAAATGATAATAAAAACAGCAATAATATGTAAATACATTTACAAAAAAAAATACTGCAATTTTTGCAGTGTCAAACATTGTAATTTCATTTGTTTAATTCATTTCTTCACTTTCTGCCAGCTATTCTTCTTGTTCTTCTTTCTTTTATTGAACAGGGACAATTGCATTAAACATTATTTCATGCATTTCAGATGTCATGCATGCAGGCACCCTGCTCAGAGTGCCGCTCTCATTGGACCGGCATATCTGCTATTTTGGTATTGTGGGATAGCTTGCGCCCACAGATTGAGCTCGCCGGACTACTTTCGCCACCCTGCTCAGCGTGCCACTCTCGTTGGAGCGTCAACACACAGACTGTATCTCTTTGTCCCAGATAGATCTCTTTCAGTGCAGCTTCTTGTTCTGACTTTAACACGAAGTTAACACCCAAGTCTTTCATCACCAACTGTAAATGGTAATCAAACCATTCCAGTCGTATCTTTCTGAACTCTTCCACATCAAACTCCATCCTATCAGTGTTTACAATGCTCATAAACATTTAAGTTTCTTAAATATTTATTATGGCCACTCTTAAAACTCCAGTTCTCTTTATAATTTTACAACTGGTAAATTTTAGAATTGATTTAGATGAGATCTACTCATTATCTCACAGGAATATATCACAATTATCTGGGAATTACTTTTTGCGCAGGAATTCATCAAGCACATCGGCCGCGGGTACGTACTAACACAGAATCCCCAGAAACTGTTGTGTGGGCCGCTGAAGAGGAGGTACTGCTGGCCCACCACCACAAGATGGCGCCCTGCTTGAAGTGCGGGCTTCAAGCACGAGAGGGCGTTGGAGCGACAGGGAGTGACAGCTGTCGCCCATCATCCGTACCAGCTGTCACTCATCCACTACTCATCACCACCACCATAAAGGCCGGACTGCAACTCCACCTCCCCGCCGAGAAATCAGCTACCATTCAGGTAATTTTCTCTGCTGACTTAAAACATTGAGTAATAATCTGAACTTCTTTGCAGCCGTTTTCCTGTGGCGTTTCCTTATCTGTGGGATTGGCGTAAAGTGTGATCAGCAACGGCTTCGCTTCACACTCCAACCAGATAAGAGGTTAGACAGGAGCTGCACGAGTGTGTGATTGGAGGTGGAGGTGCTCCCTCCTAACTGAATACAGACTGTGGGATTACTGAGTGTGCGAACTCACACTCATCAGGACTGTCTCTGTTCTCTGCCAGCAGTACCGGGTCTGACTGCTGAAGGCAGCGGCCACCTGGGGCGCAGGGCTTGGCGGCTCCGGTGTTCTTCAGCTCCGTTGGTGGTGGAAGCTGTGTGGGATCCGGCTCTTCTCTCGCCAGGCGTCTTCTATCGTCGAGCCTGCCCACACGTCACCTGGTGTATAATTGACAGTCCACCATATTGTTATTGTCTGTACGTTGTTGTGCGATTCACAACATTAAATTGTTACTTTTGGCTTATCCATTGTCCGTTCATTAACGCCCCCTGTTGTGGGTCCGTGTCACGACACTTTCACAACAGAAACTGTGGAAAGTTGTTTGGCCATAACAGCGTCCACTTTTAGCTTGTCATAAGCTAAGCTAGTGGCACTCATGAGAGTGCGGCGTGCAGGTGTCTAGCCACAGCTAATTTGCAACCACTGTCCCAGGTTAGGTTTTTACTATTTAAACAAAAAGATTAAGAGGTAAGTTAAAACGGTAAAGAATATAAAGCATATTACAGTGTTAGATAATATCTGTGCTAATTCTTTGTTTTATGTTAGCTATTAAGTATTTGTGTTATTTGTTTGGAAGTTCTGAGAAATATGTTGTTTTACTCTATCATCTGTCCAAGTTTCAGATACAGGGATAGCTCCCCCTGTTGGTGAGAGCCAGTAACATTAGAAATGTGAGACTAAACCACACCTATGTTAACACCCAGAAGGTATAAAAAGTGTTGTATGACTCATTTTAGGGGCCTTTCACAAGATGGACACTGTCTGTGAGGGTCCCAGGCCTGGTTTCTAAAGTGACCTTGAATACAATGGTTTGGTTTTTGGTAAGGGGCAGAATTTTACATAAAAAGAACCAGGTAGAAATAACAGTTTTTGCTGATTGCTTACACACATTTTGTTAAATTTGGCTCACTGTGTCAAAACTCTGCACACAAGCAAGATAAGATACAACACTAGCTGTAAAACATCTCACAGTTCTGGTAAAATGAAACCCTACAATCAGAACCTAGCAATGTCTTCTAAAAATGTCATTCTCGCAACAAAATGATACACACATGCACCATTTTGAAACACTTTCAAATCAACAGCAACACGCTGTGTTTTACACAAAACACTGAAGTCAATATATGTTTATTTACTTTTTCTCAAACAAGAGGTGAAAGTTACAGTATTTAGCAACAAAAGTGTTATTTCCGTGTTTTTATTTATTTATTTTTACAAAGAAATAGAAAAGTACTGTACGGTTCAAATTCAAGTTTTTACAGTACTGTAGATCACATACATGGTACAGTAACATCAGAATGACAGTACTACCCACTGTGTGGTCACTGAGGTTTGAGGTGACCCTTTGTCCATACTCTAAAAAAGTGAAACGCTGTTGCAATGAGAAAAAGTGATGTAACAACTAAAGTTATTTCAACATATAGTTTTTCTCAATTGCGAAGACACATTTATCGAAAGCTGCTCTCTTTTTCTCTAAACTGTGAACACAAAACCCAGTTTTCAGCTACATTCACAAAACCCCAGACTTTTCTTGCAAAACCAAACTTTCCCCTCAAAACAGTTTAGTCTGTGCTCAAAACTGAACTATGTTGTCAAATTGTGCCCTGAGTCGATCAAAATTAAAAACACAACTGAGCACTCTCTAAACATGACATAGAAAAATAGAAACTACAATGCTCCGGACATGAAGCTGTAGAAATAAATGTTTATTGTTCACTGTTGGCTAAATGCATGTTGCAAAACAAACAAACAAACAAAAACAAAACAAAAAAAAACAAAAACTGTGCATTTAGCACTTGTTCACAGTAAAAAAAATTACAAAAAACAGAAATCATGTGCATTTACATGTAGCACTTGTACAGTACAAAAACAAACAGAAATTATGTGTATTTAGCAGTTGTATACAGTAAGCCCACATAAAAATAAAGTACAAAAATATACAGATGAGAAGTGCATTACTCAGCCACAGCATCATTTCTCCGTACTGAGTTCAGGCCACAGGATTTCATCCACATCACAGGCCACATTTTGTCTGGCCAGGCAACAGGGGAAAAAAAACCCTGGCATGCCGTATGCAGGCTTGGCATGCCTCTACACCTATGTCACCACAGGGTAGTTCCATGCCTTGCAGGAGATTTACCCCGGTGTCATATACCTTCCACCTCCATGTGGCAGTCTTTGAATTCTACACTCAACAAAAATATAAATGCAACACTTTTGGTTTTGCTCCCATTTTGTATGAGATGAACTCAAAGATCTAAAACTTTTTCCACATACACAATATCACCATTTCCCTCAAATATTGTTCACAAACCAGTCTAAATCTGTGATAGTGAGCACTTCTCCTTTGCTGAGATAATCCATCCCACCTCACAGGTGTGCCATATCAAGATGCTGATTAGACACCATGATTAGTGCACAGGTGTGCCTTAGACTGCCCACAATAAAAGGCCACTATGAAAGGTGCAGTTTTATCACACAGCACAATGAAGAACACAGGTGCATTTTATTGATGGCATTTTGAATGCACAGAGATACCGTGACGAGATCCTGAGGCCCATTGTTGTGCCATACATCCAAGAACATCACCTCATGTTGCAGCAGGATAATGCACGGCCCCATGTTGCAAGGATCTGTACACAATTCTTGGAAGCTGAAAATGTCCCAGTTCTTGCATGGCCGGCATACTCACCGGACATGTCACCCATTGAGCATGTTTGGGATGCTCTGGACCAGCGTATACGACAGCGTGTACCAGTTCCTGCCAATATCCAGCAACTTCGCACAGCCATTGAAGAGGAGTGGACCAACATTCCACAGGCCACAATTGACAACCTGATCAACTCTATGCGAAGGAGATGTGTTGCACTGCATGAGGCAAATGGTGGTCACACCAGATACTGACTGGTATCCCCCCCAGTAAAACAAAACTGCACCTTTCAGAGTAGCCTTTTATTGTGGGCAGTCTAAGGCACACCTGTGCACTAATCATGGTGTCTAATCAGCATCTTGATATGGCACACCTGTGAGGTGGGATGGATTATCTCAGCAAAGGAGAAGTGCTCACTATCACAGATTTAGACTGGTTTGTGAACAATATTTGAGGGAAATGGTGATATTGTGTATGTGGAAAAAGGGGAAAAATGGGATTCAAGATGTACATACACCACACATTCATCCATTCATTTTCTATACCCTCTGACTTAGGGATGCACCGATCCACAATTTTTCACTTCTGATCCAATCCCGATACCTGAATTTGGATATCTGCCGCTACCCATATTTTCCCGATCCGACACCAGAGCTCTGTTTGCTTTAATATTATTATTATCATTAATGTTGATTTTATATGAGGATTTTCTTAAAAAGGAGACCTGAAAATTGAGCTACAATTTGCCAGAAGGTGTATCTAAAATGAAAGCCTAGATTTGATGTTTTGGTGAAACAATTAAGTACTTTTATTTTTTATAGACTTTTATAGCCTTGCTTATAAGGACTTAAAGAGAAAAGACAGTACTCTCTGTCTGTCTCTCTCCCTGCCTCTCCCTCTCTCTCTGTCTTTCTCCCTCTCTCTGTCTCTCTCCCTCTCTCTCTGCCCGTCTCTCAAAAGGTGTGGTACACCCTGGACAGGATGCCCCTCTATTGCAGGGCCACATATATAGACAGACAACTTGCATGCACACCTACTGTCAATTTGGAGTTACCAATTCACCTGATCTGTATGTTTTTGTAAGCACCCAGAGCAAACATAAGGAGACCATGCAAGCTCAACACACAAAGGATCGGGTGGAAGTGATCCCACGACCTTCCGTGTTGCATTGTTATATACAGTGAGTACACAGTAAAACAGAATTAAAAACAATGATAACATTGAATCTTATTGTTTCAATGCTTCACCCCAGGGAGCTTTGATGGCCACTGTCCACTGGCATGCTCTGGCAGGTTGGTGCAGATTCATTAACTCATCAGAAAACTGCTCAATTGAATCCGATTTCGAAATACCGGAGTGTGCTCCAACTCTTAAATGGAATTACATATGATGCTATGCCCAAAACATGCCTTTGATTAATTAAGAGGATCACTTTAACCTCTTTTGCCCTATTTTGTGCTCAGATTACATGTTGTTGAAATAGCTTAATTCAGTTGGATACACCCCAAATGGACTTACACTATGCACCATTGGCCATGATGTGCCATAGACAATTAAGATGGGGCCCCGAGTCTCACAAGCATACAGTGAGACTGGAAGTACAACGGCCCTGCAAACTTGGTCCTTCGCTCTCCTGCAAAGTATTGGCATTGCCAAACGCCTTTGTCCAGTGGCCTTGTAACTCTATAAATCTCTCAGCACGTTTGCCACCTTCACCACATAATGATCCATTTTTGATGGCTGAGTCAGGAAGTCACTGAAAGACTGGATCTTAGTCTTCATCCAAGATCTCCCTTTCATATTCGTATATCCTTGGTCTAACGTGGATAAATATCATGGTTGCTCGAACCCTGCAAACCTCCCAGCTCCCCAACATAGATACACAAATGCCTGTGCCAACTTTTACAGCATGACATTCTGTAATCATGCAACAGTAATGACTGTGCACATGTACAGAACTTTCTTTTACAATTATACCCACTCAGATTTAGAGGCTGACATCATCCTCATGACAACAATGAGCACAAAGAAAAGGAAGGGTGTGTATTCACTGCACAAATCAAACACTCGCCCATAAAACAATTCATTCTCTTGACTGCACCTGGATGTGGAGTCTTTTTGAAAGAGCTGGAAACTCAAGCAGTATAAACATGCAGTGGCCATGAGACCAGAGAATCCTTGGTTCAAACCCCCGTCTGACCGGAAAATCACAAACGGCCCTTGGGCAAGGTCCTTAATCCCCAAGTTGCCCCCAGTGTGTATATTGAGTGCCTTGCATGGCAGCACCCTGACATCGGTGTGAGTGTGAATCGGTGAATATGAGGCATTACTGTATAGCGCTTTGAACTTCTGATACAGATGGATATGCACTGGAGAAACTTGATATGATTTAGGATTTAACAGGGAACATTCGGTAAATGTCACTGTGGAAATATTTTAAAGAAACTTTGATAGAACTGTGAACAGGTTCACAGAAATCCTACAGACAGCAACAGACATCACACTCTGACACACACCAAAGTTTACTCATTAAAGAAACAATACTGTTGTGACTGTTTCGCTCAGTTTCTCTGATCAACCTCCTTTCCCGGGTGAATTATTTTGTTCCAAGTTGCACTGGGGATCATACTTTCAGGATGCTGGTTTCCTGGTCATGTGGTGTCTCTCAAATTGCTTGCAACAGTTTTCTTTTTTTAAGATGAATAATTAAACAATTTCCCTGCACAGGTGGTTTGCGCTGCACATCAACATTATCAATACACAGACAATAAAAAGCCATGCCCCTACAAGAATATTTATTTATCAGCTGGAACAAAGTAGGGAATACTGCATATTCCTAAAATATCATAACTGGCATTCCTTCTCAATGCAGGTACAACCCCAATTCCAATGAAGTTGGGACATTGTGTATAGTGTAAAATGTAAATAAAAACAGAATACAATGATTTGCAAATCCTCTTCAACCTATATTCAATTGAATACAACACAAACACAAGATATTTAATGCTCAAACTGATAAACTTTATTGTTTTTGTGCAAATATTTGCTCATTTTGAAATGGATGCCTGCAACATGTTTCAAAAAAGTTGGGACAGTGGTATGTTTATCAGTGTGTTACATCACCTTTCCTTCTAACAACACTAAGTGTTTGGGAACTGATTGTTGAAGCTTTGTAGGTGGAATTCTTTCCCATTCTTGCTTGATGTACGACTTCAGTTGTTCAACAGTCCGGGGTCTCCATTGTCTAGTACCCGTACTCTTTTACTACAAAGCTACGCTGTTGTAACACGTGTAGAATGTGGCTTGACATTGCCTTGCTGAAATAAGCAGGGATGTCCCTGAAAAAGATTCCAAAACCTGGATGTACCTTTCAGCATTGATGGTGCCATCACAGATGTGTAAGTTGTCCATGCCATGGGCACTAACACACCCCCATGCCATCACAGATGCTGACTTTTGAATTTTGCGCTGGTAACAATCTGGATGGTCTTTTTCCTTTTTTGTCCGGAGGACACGATGTCCATGGTTTCCAAAAACAATTTGAAACCTGGACTCATCAGACTACAGCACACTTTTCCACTTTGTGTCTGTCCATTTCAAATGAACTCAGGGCCAGAGAAGGCGGTGGCGGTTCTGGATGTTCTTGATGTATAGCTTTCGCTTTGCATGGTAGATGCACTTGTGGTAGTTGCACTTGTAGATGTAGCAACAAACTGTGTTAACTGACAATGGTTTTCTGAAGTGTTCCTGAGCTCACGCAGTAAGATCCTTTACACAATAATGTCCGGTTGTAATGCAGTGCTGCCTGAGGGATTGAAGGTCACGGGCATTCAGTGTTGGTTTTCGGCCTTGCCGCTTACAGGTAGAAAGTTCTACAGATTCTCTAAATCTTCTGATTATATTATGGACTGTAGATGGTGGAATCCCTAAATTCCTTGCAACTGAACATTGAGAAACATTGTTCTTAAACTGTTGGACTACTTTTTCATGCAGTTCACAAAGTGGTGATCCTCTCCCCATCTTTGCTTGTGAATGGCTGAGCCTTTTGGGGACGCTCCTTTTATACCCAATCATGACACACACCTGTTTACAGTTAAGTGTTCTTTGAGCATTGATCAACTTTCCCAGTCTTTTGTTGCCCCGTCCCAACTTTTTTGAAATGCGTTGCTGGCATCCATTTCAAAATGAGCAAATATTTGCACAAAAACAAAAACAAGTCCATCAGTTTGAACATTAAATATCTTGTCTTTGTGGTGTATTCAACTGAATATAGGTTGAAGAGGATTTGCAAATCATTGTATTCTGTTTTTATTTACATTTCGCACAACATTCCAATGTCATGAGAATTGGGGTTGTAGTACGACTCATCTTAGTCTCCCAAAGTCACAAATATGCCAGTGGATTCCTGGGCTCAAGTTCCTAACGAAGTGAAGGTACGGCTGACAGGCAATCGTTGGTTTGGGTGTTAGATTAACACATTTTTATGGCCTGGACAATTTTCATAATGGATGGCTTGGATGCAGATATTAAAACATATGGCCTTAGTAACCATTGCACCATCAGTGGGCCTATTGGCTCCAAGCTACCTGTTAAATTAGTGCTAACATGGAGCTAACATATAAGTTCAATAGTATTCAAATTTCCACAGTGGAAAATCCTGGAGCAACAACTTCTTAGATGGTCTGTTAATACAACTAACTGCACAGCATGGCGTAATATTTTACTTGATGGGTTCGAGTTTGCAGCAGCAAGCAAAGACTACTAGCAGAGCCCTGATTACAGCACACAGCTGTCACTCAAAGTGACCAGGTCCCTAATTATTCAAATCTTTATTGATTTAAATATCTTAAACTGATGAGCAATAACAAGAATATGCTCCCAGTGTCGTTCTCATGAAGGGAAAAAACTAACTACACCATAGAGACCAAAGCCATTTTTAAATTTATTCAATTATTTTTGTACCAGGCTATAAACATGTATATTTCAGCTGTAAAGTTGGAGAATTTAACATGGACATCTATGGGGAGTGACTTGCTTTTGAAGTTAACCTTAAAGCCCCGTTTACACATAGACGGTAAGAGCTCCCGGAAGAGTTTTTGGCCGTCTTAAGGATCACACGCCGTTGTTAACGCCGGCACTAGGGGGCGTGGCTTAGTTCCGGCTTTACCGGGAATCGTCAAAAAAATGATTCAACATGTCGAAT
The DNA here is from genome assembly GCF_902500255.1 of Thalassophryne amazonica. Lineage (NCBI taxonomy): Eukaryota > Metazoa > Chordata > Actinopteri > Batrachoidiformes > Batrachoididae > Thalassophryne > Thalassophryne amazonica. The sequence goes on along the minus strand of NC_047112.1, from coordinate 38,269,338 downwards.
AATTCCGGGAGCGCTCCCGGAGAATTCGCGTGATGACGGAGACAATGCGAACAACGGCGTTTGATACTTTTTAATCACCATTTCATCCTGCCCCTTCCTGTAGTGCCACAGTTTACACCACCGTAACTGGCGGCCGGCGTTGTATCCCTAATCAACGGCGTGTAAAACAGCGATAGAGCCCACATCGGCGTCCTCAAGGGCGTTTTAACCAGCAACAGAGGCAGACAAAATGGCGGCGCTAGTGGACAGTACACCATTCTAAACGCCACCTCCCGGTTAATGGCGTTCCAAACGGCCGATAGGCGGCGGCCAATATACACTCAATAAAAATATAAACGCAACACTTTTGGTTTTGCTCCCATTTTGTATGAGATGAACTCAAAGATCTAAAACTTTTTCCACATACACAATATCACCATTTCCCTCAAATATTGTTCACAAACCAGTCTAAATCTGTGATAGTGAGCACTTCTCCTTTGCTGAGATAATCCATCCCACCTCACAGGTGTGCCATATCAAGATGCTGATTAGACACCATGATTAGTGCACAGGTGTGCCTTAGACTGTCCACAATAAAAGGCCACTCTGAAAGGTGCAGTTTTGTTTTATTGGGGGGGGATACCAGTCAGTATCTGGTGTGACCACCATTTGCCTCATGCAGTGCAACACATCTCCTTCGCATAGAGTTGATCAGGTTGTCAATTGTGGCCTGTGGAATGTTGGTCCACTCCTCTTCAATGGCTGTGCAACGTTGCTGGATATTGGCAGGAACTGGTACACGCTGTCGTATACGCCGGTCCAGAGCATCCCAAACATGCTCAATGGGTGACATGTCCGGTGAGTATGCCGGCCATGCAAGAACTGGGACATTTTCAGCTTCCAAGAATTGTGTACAGATCCTTGCAACATGGGGCCGTGCATTATCCTGCTGCAACATGAGGTGATGTTCTTGGATGTATGGCACAACAATGGGCCTCAGGATCTCGTCACGGTATCTCTGTGCATTCAAAATGCCATCAATAAAATGCACCTGTGTTCTTCGTCCATAACAGACGCCTGCCCATACCATAACCCCACCACCACCATGGGCCACTCGATCCACAACATTGACATCAGAAAACCGCTCACCCACACGATGCCACACACGCTGTCTGCCATCTGCCCTGAACAGTGTGAACCGGGATTCGTCCGTGAAGAGAACACCTCTCCAATGTGCCAAATGCCAGCGAATGTGAGCATTTGCCCACTCAAGTCGGTTACAACGACGAACTGGAGTCAGGTCGAGACCCCGATGAGGACGACAAGCATGCAGATGAGCTTCCCTGAGACGGTTTCTGACAATTTGTGCAGAAATTCTTTGGTTATGCAAACCGATTGTTTCAGCAGCTGTCCAAGTGGCTGCTCTCAGACGATCTTGGAGGTGAACATGCTGGATGTGGAGGTCCTGGGCTGGTGTGGTTACACGTGGTCTGCGGTTGTGAGGCTGGTTGGATGTACTGCCAAATTCTCTGAAACGCCTTTGGAGACGGCTTATGGTAGAGAAATAAACATTCAATACACGAGCAACAGCTCTGGTTGACATTCCTGCTGTCAGCATGCCAATTGCACGCTCCCTCAAATCTTGCGACATCTGTGGCATTGTGCTGTGTGATAAAACTGCACCTTTCATAGTGGCCTTTTATTGTGGGCAGTCTAAGGCACACCTGTGCACTAATCATGGTGTCTAATCAGCATCTTGATATGGCACACCTGTGAGGTGGGATGGATTATCTCAGCAAAGGTGAAGTGCTCACTATCACAGATTTAGACTGGTTTGTGAACAATATTTGAGGGAAATGGTGATATTGTGTATGTGGAAAAAGTTTTAGATCTTTGAGTTCATCTCATAAAAAATGGGAGCAAAACCAAAAGTGTTGCATTTATATTTTTGTTGAGCACTCAACAAAAATTCACTGGCGTTTGGCACGTTGGAGAGGTGTTCTCTTCACGGACGAATCCCAGTTCACACTGTTCAGGGCAGATGGCAGACAGCGTGTGTGGCGTCGTGTGGGTGAGCGGTTTTCTGATGTCATTGTTGTGGATCGAGTGGCCCATGGTGGTGGTGGGGTTATGGTATGGGCAGGCGTCTGTTATGGACGAAGAACACAGGTGCATTTTATTGATGCCATTTTGAATGCACAGAGATACCGTGACGAGATCCTGAGGCCCATTGTTGTGCCATACATCCAAGAACATCACCTCATGTTGCAGCAGGATAATGCACAGCCCCATGTTGCAAGGATCTGTACACAATTCTTGGAAGCTGAAAATGTCCCAGTTCTTGCATGGCCGGCATACTCACCGGACATGTCACCCATTGAGCATGTGTTGGGAAAGTGTCAGTACACGGACCCACAACAGGGGGCGCAAATGAACGGACAATGAAGAAAGTCAAATAACAAGGCTTTACTGTTGTGAACACGCACAACAAATACAACAAATCACAATTTCGGTCTCAAGTTAAATTCCAACGGTGTCGTGTGGGCAGGCTCGACGATAGGAGACGTCTGTCCAAGACGAACCGGAACCACCCGATTTCCTCTGCCACCGAACCCCGGGAATACTGGAACCGCCAAGTCCCGAACTCCCAGGTGGTCTCTGCCTCCGCTCGTCGGATCCGGTACTGCTGGCGAGGAACAGACACAGTCAGACGTGGGTGCGGCTGCACCCAACAACACGTGGGGTGGAAAACACCACCTCCACCTCTAATCAGACAACAACACTGTCTAGTAACTAGGATACTTATCAAATACGTTCCTTTCACAAATGATGAAGGGCTGGCTGAGTTCGTTACCTCCTTGGTAGAGCGATATCTCGGCAAATGAGGTGGAGATGCCGTCCTGCTGATATACCTCCTCAGTGATTGGGATCAGCTGTCTCCAGTGATAGATGACAGCTGTCATCCTGGCTGCTCCCGTAAGGCGGCAGCGCCCTCCGGTGCCTGGAGCCCGCACTCCAGGCAGGGCGCCCTCTAGTGGTGGTGGGCCAGCAGTACCTCCTCTTCAGCGGCCCACACAACAGGACCCCCCCCTCAACGGGCGCCTCCTGGCGCACGACCGGGTTTGTCAGGGTGGCGATGGTAGAAGTCGGCCAGGAGGGCCGGGTCCAGGATGAAGCCCTTCTTCACCCAGGAGCGTTCTTCGGGGCCGTACCCTTCCCAGTCCACCAGATACTGAAAACCCCGGCCCATCCGTCGGACATCGAGGAGCCGGCGTACGGTCCAAGCCGGCCCTCCGTCGATGATCCGGGCAGGAGGTGGCGCCGGACCCGGAGTGCAGAGGGGTGAGGTGTGATGGGGTTTAATCCTGGAGACGTGGAACACTGGATGAATCCGCAGTGAGGCCGGAAGCTGGAGCCTCACTGCGGCGGGATTGATGACCTTGAGTATTTTGTACGGGCCGATGTATCGTTCTTGCAGTTTTGGGGAGTCCACTTGAAGGGGAATGTCCTTGGTGGACAACCACACTTCCTGCCCAGGACGATACGTGGGAGCCGGGGCCCGCCGCCGGTCTGCATGGTTCTTCGCCCTCGTCCGGGCCCTCAACAAAGCAGAACGGGCGGCACGCCACACCCGACGGCACTTCCGTAGGTGGGCCTGGACCGAGGGCACACCGACCTCCCCCTCAACCACCGGAAACAACAGGGGTTGATACCCCAAGCACACCTCGAAAGGGGAGAGGCCGGTGGCTGATGACACTTGGCTGTTGTGGGCATACTCGATCCAGGCCAGGTGGGTACTCCAGGCCGTCGGGTGCGCGGCTGTCACACAGCGTAGGGTCTGCTCCATCTCCTGGTTGGCCCGTTCTGCTTGTCCGTTGGTCTGGGGGTGATACCCGGACGAGAGACTGACCGTGGCCCCCAGTTCCCGGCAAGAGCTCCTCCAAACATGCGAGGAGAACTGGGGACCGTGATCAGAGATGATGTCTGATGGTATCCCATGCAGACGGACGACGTGGTGGACTAGGAGGTCCGCTGTCTCCTGGGCCGTTGGTAGCTTCGGGAGGGCCACGAAGTGGGCCGCCTTGGAGAATCGGTCCACTATCGTGAGGATGACAGTGTTTCCCTGGGACGGCGGAAGACCCGTGACAAAATCCAGGCCGATGTGAGACCAGGGGCGATGAGGCACGGGCAGCGGCTGCAGCAACCCCGATGTCTTGCGGTGGTCGGCCTTGCCCCTGGCGCAGATGGTACAGGCCTGGATGTAACCCCGGACGTCGGCCTCCAGGGACGCCCACCAGAAGCGCTGCCGGACGACTGCCACGGTTCTTCGCACCCCAGGATGACAGGAGAGCTTAGAACCGTGACAGAAGTCCAAAACTGCAGCCCTGGCTTCTGGTGGGACGTAAAGTTTGTTCTTCGGTCCGGTTCCGGGGTCCGGGTCTCGTGTCAGGGCCTCCCGGACGGTCTTCTCCACGTCCCAGGTGAGGGCGGCCACGATAGCGGACTCCGGGATGATGGGATCCGGGGGATCCGACGGCTCCGTTTTGACCTCTTCTTCATGTACCCGGGACAAAGCATCCGATCTTTGATTTTTGGTCCCGGGACGGTAGGTGATCCGGAAGTCAAAACGGCCGAAGAACAGTGACCAGCGGGCTTACCTGGGATTCAGCCGCTTGGCGGTCCTGATATACTCCAGGTTCCGGTGGTCAGTGAAAACCGTGAATGGCACGGACGTTCCCTCCAACAGATGTCTCCACTCCTCAAGAGCCTCTTTCACCGCAAGGAGCTCTCGATTGCCGACGTCATAGTTCCGTTCGGCTGGGGTCAACCTGCGGGAAAAATAGGCACACGGGTGAAGGACCTTATCGGTCCTCCCGCTTTGGGACAGCACGGCTCCTATCCCTGAGTCCGAGGCATCCACTTCAACCACTAACTGGCGACTAGGATCGGGCTGCACCAGAACAGGTGCAGACGAGAAGCGCCGTTTCAACTCCTTGAATGCGGCATCGCACCGATCCGACCAGGTGAAGGGGACTTTTGGTGAGGTCAGGGCTGTCAGGGGGCTAGCTACCTGACTGTAGCCCTTAATGAACCTCCTGTAGAAATTAGCAAAGCCTAGGAACTGTTGCAACTTCCTACGGCTTGTGGGTTGGGGCCAGTCTCTCACCGCCGCAACCTTGGCCGGATCAGGAGCGACGGAGTTGGAGGAGATGATGAACCCCAGGAAGGACAAAGAGGTGCGGTGGAACTCACACTTCTCGCCCTTCACAAACAGCCGGTTCTCCAACAACCGCTGCAGGACCTGACGTACATGCCGGACATGAGTCTCAGGATCCGGAGAAAAGATGAGTATATCGTCTAGATATACGAAGACGAACCGGTGCAGGAAATCCCGCAAGACATCATTAACTAATGCTTGGAACGTCGCGGGGGCGTTTGTGAGGCCGAACGGCATGATCAGGTACTCAAAGTGACCTAAGGGGGTGTTGAATGCTGTTTTCCACTCGTCTCCCTTCCGGATCCGAACCAGATGATACGCGTTTCTAAGATCGAGCTTGGTGAAAATTTGGGCTCCATGCAGGGGTGTGAACACCGAATCCAACAGGGGCAACGGGTATCGGTTGCGAACCGTGATCTCGTTCAGCCCCCTATAATCAATGCATGGACGGAGTCCGCCGTCTTTTTTGCCCACAAAAAAGAAACCTGCGCCCATCGGGGAGGTGGAATTCCGGATCAACCCGGCAGCTAATGAGTCCCGGATGTAGGTCTCCATTGATTCGCGCTCAGGCCGGGAGAGGTTGTACAGCCTACTGGACGGAAACTCACTGCCCGGAACCAAATCAATGGCACAATCATACGGACGGTGGGGGGGAAGTGTGAGCGCCAGATCCTTGCTGAACACGTCGACAAGGTCGTGGTACTCCACCGGCACCGTCCCCAGATTGGGCGGGACTCTGACCTCCTCCTTAGCTTGGGAGCTGGGAGGAACCGAGGAACCTAAACACACCCGATGGCAGGTCTCGCTCCACTGAACCACTACCCCGGACGGCCAATCAATCCGGGGATTGTGCTTCAACATCCAGGGAAATCCTAAAACCACACGGGAGGTGGCCTGAGTCACAAAAAACTCGATCACCTCTCGGTGATGTCCCGACACCACCAGAGTTACAGGTGGTGTCTTATGCGTGATCGGAGGGAGTAGGGAGCCATCTAGTGCCCGAACCTGCACAGGCGAGGTAAGCGCCACCAGAGGGAGCCCTATCTCCCTAGCCCATCTGCTGTCCAGCAGATTCCCCTCAGAGCCCGTGTCCACCAGTGCTGGGGCCTTCAGGGTTACATCCTCATAAAGGATTGTAACTGGGAGTCGTGTGGCAATGTGGGTGTGTCCCACGTGAATGTCTCGGCCCACCCCTAGCCCAGTTTCTAGGGGTGGGCGTTGGAGTTTAACCGCTCGGGGCAGTCTCTCATATGGTGCTCTATTGCACCACAAACAAAACAAGCTCCGTGGGCCCGTCTCCTCTGTGCATCTGGTGCCCTAAATGTTGCCCTACTCGTGTCCATAGCTTCGTCAGCAGGCGGAGCTGTGGCCCCACGGAGCGCAGGGGCCGTGGAGCGTGGGGAGGGCGGAGCGCGGTCGGAACCGGAAGGGAGAGGGACGGCGCGTGCCCGGCCACGCCCTTCGTCTCGTTCCCGCCGACGTTCTTCTAACCGGTTGTCTAACCGTATGACGAGATCGATGAGCCCATCTAAATCCCGCGGTTCGTCCTTAGCCACCAGGTGCTCCTTGAGAACCAAAGACAGTCCATTTACAAAGGCGGCGCGGAGGGCAGTGCTATTCCAGCCGGACCTCGCAGCCGCAATGCGGAAGTCGACTGCATAGGCAGCTGCGCTCCGACGCCCCTGTCTCATTGACAGTAGCACGGTTGAAGCGGTCTCGCCCCTATTAGGGTGATCGAACACGGTTCTGAGCTCCCTTACAAACCCATCGTATGTCAGAAGGAGCCGTGAATTCTGCTCCCAGAGCGCTGTAGCCCAAGCGCGTGCCTCACCGCAAAGCAGGTTTATTACATAAGCTACTTTACTAGCATCGGTCGCGTACATGACGGGACGCTGTGCGAAGACGAGCGAGCACTGCATCAGAAAATCCGCGCACGTCTCCACACAGCCTCCGTACGGCTCTGGGGGGCTTATGTATGCTTCCGGGGAAGGTGGGAGAGGTCGTTGAACAACCAGTGGTCTACGGGAGGGAGAGCCGCAGCGGCGCCCGGAGGGCGCGCTTCCACCTGCGCGGCGAGAGCCTCCACCCTGCGGTTCAGGAGGACGTTCTGCTCAGTCATCAAATCTAACCGAGTCGTGAAAGCGGTGAGTATCCGCTGCAACTCACCGATTACCCCTCCTGCGGACGCCTCCGCGTCCTGTTCTTCCATTGGCCGTTCAACAGCCAGTTGACGCCCCTCGGGATCCATGACGTTGGCCGAGATATCCTGTTGGGAAAGTGTCAGTACACGGACCCACAACAGGGGGCGCAAATGAACGGACAATGAAGAAAGTCAAATAACAAGGCTTTACTGTTGTGAACACGCACAACAAATACAACAAATCACAATTTCGGTCTCAAGTTAAATTCCAACGGTGTCGTGTGGGCAGGCTCGACGATAGGAGACGTCTGTCCAAGACGAACCGGAACCACCCGATTTCCTCTGCCACCGAACCCCGGGAATACTGGAACCGCCAAGTTCCGAACTCCCAGGTGGTCTCTGCCTCCGCTCGTCGGATCCGGTACTGCTGGCGAGGAACAGACACAGTCAGACGTGGGTGCGGCTGCACCCAACAACACGTGGGGTGAAAAACACCACCTCCACCTCTAATCAGACAACAACACTGTCTAGTAACTAGGATACTTATCAAATACATTCCTTTCACAAATGATGAAGGGCTGGCTGAGTTCGTTACCTCCTTGGTAGAGCGATATCTCGGCAAATGAGGTGGAGATGCCGTCCTGCTGATATACCTCCTCAGTGATTGGGATCAGCTGTCTCCAGTGATAGATGACAGCTGTCATCCTGGCTGCTCCCGTAAGGCGGCAGCGCCCTCCGGTGCCTGGAGCCCGCACTCCAGGCAGGGCGCCCTCTAGTGGTGGTGGGCCAGCAGTACCTCCTCTTCAGCGGCCCACACAACAGCATGTTTGGGATGCTCTGGACCGGCGTATACGACAGCGTGTACCAGTTCCTGCCAATATCCAGCAACTTCGCACAGCCATTGAAGAGGAGTGGACAAACATTCCACAGACCACAATTGACAACCTGATCAACTCTATGCGAAGGAGATGTGTTGCACTGCATGAGGCAAATGGTGGTCACACCAGATACTGACTGGTATCTCCCCCCCCCAATAAAACAAAACTGCACCTTTCAGAGTGGCCTTTTATTGTGGGCAGTCTAAGGGACACCTGTGCACTAATCATGGTGTCTAATATGCATCTTGGTATGGCACACCTGTGAGGTGGGATGGATTATCTCAGCAAAGGAGAAGTGCTCACTATCACAGATTTAGACTGGTTTGTGAACAATATTTGAGGGAAATGGTGATATTGTGTATGTGGAAAAAGTTTTATATCTTTGAGTTCATCTCATACAAAATGGGAGCAAAACCAAAAGTGTTGCCTTTATATCTTTGTTGAGTGTATGTATATCTTGACAGCAAAAAGCTTTGAAAAATGCATGATAGGGGTTCGATATGGGTACATGTGCAGAGACGGGGCTCTTTAAATCTAGGCTGGATCCAGCTGTTTCCTCCTTATCAGATTGCAGACAGCGGAACAGCGGATGCGAGGCCAGAGGTTATGAAAGATAAAAGAGCAGAAGCAGACATGCTGCCAATGCAGATCACGTGTTTGTGACCTTGTCTTATTAGAAAAAATACATAAATCATGGTCCAACACAATGACAATTTGCCCAAACCAAATCAAACCAAATAAATGTGTTTTTTCATTCTTCTTGCACTGTGACAAATAACAAACAACCATCATGCAAGAGAACATAAGATTTATGTACGTAAGTGCTGGATCTCAGCCACCTGAAGTGATTTTTGCCCTCCACCTTGGGAATGTACAATATGTGGGCATGTTGTCTCCAATCTTCTTAATTCCTTCTTTCATTCATCCTGCGCTTTGGGTGGAAACATTGACCACATCACAAACTGCTCTGAAATATGTTCCGAGGCCGATGACTCGTCTCAGATTTCCGAAAGCTTCAAAAGTGAGGGCTGGTACTTTTCCTTGAGAGAGGCTTTGCTGAGCTCAAAGTCTGTTATTAAAGTGTGAGCTCATATAATCAAATAATACATGGTAATAAGTGAATCTCATTTTCACGTCATGTAAGTATGTTGTTCTTTATAAAGCCAGCGTCACACGGACAGGACGTGGCACATCGTGATCAGGACGTGTCTGTTCGTGTAGGCTGGTTTTGTTGTGTATGCACAGTGATCACAATATCGTGCAATGTGGGGAAACTGCAGTAAACAACTTGAAAATCACCACAGTAGATGCTGCTGTGGTTGCATTTTGCTTTGCACACTATCACTAGCTACAACTGTCAGGCATAATTGAAAGAAACTGCAAATATGTGGACTGTAGATATTATGAATGACTCACAAATTGTTCTAATTCAGCAGCATGAAATATACATTAGTCTATTGGTTCGTCATACTGTCATGAAAAGTGCAAAATTTTCGTCATGGCAGCACGAATTGATTCTAATTCATTCCGTGATGGCTGCACGTAATCAAAAGTGCAGCGAGGGTGGGGGGGTGGTTATGGTTAGGGTTAGTAATAGTAAGTTTAAAAAAAATAAAAAATAATTGAATCATTTTGTGACGGGAGGGCGAAAAAAACGTGAGACTGAGCTGTGTAATCAAGCTGGACTATCATTAAGGAATCATCATGTGCAAGAAAAATAAGATGGCAATAGTACAAACCCTGACTTGCCAGTTGGATCCCATTTTACTGGACTCTGCTCTTCAGCACCTGGTTGCCGTTGAAACCAGCAGTTGTTATCGCAGAACTGCATATGATATTTCAGCCCAGTCTCACGTTTTTTTTTTTTGTTTTGTTTTTTCGTGCTCCCGTGATGAAATGAGTCAAATTTTCGTGACGGAGCTTTTTTTAACTCACTATTCCTAACCTACTCCCACCCCAAACCTAAACCCTAACCTTAACCACCCCGACCCTAACCCTAACCCAGCCATCATGGAATGAATGAGAATGAATTTGTGCTGCCGTGACAAAAATGAGGTGCTTTTTGTCACAATATCACGAACCAATAGATTAATGTATATTTCGTGCTGCTGAAGCACGACTTGCCGTGAGACCAGGTTGGATATTTTTGCCTCTGCATGTTTGACAGTTTATTGTTGTGCTTTTGTTTGTTTTTTTTAGGTTGTTAATGTTAGTATCTCCAAAGATGGTCCCAACACTGAGTCTGATCTGCTGGAGGTAATGTTGTTGTTCATTCAGCTGCTCCCAGTTTTTGTTTGGGGTCACCACAGCGGATACAGCCAGATCCGCATTGGCAGTTGGCACAAGTTTTACGCCGGATGCCCTTCCTGACGCAACTCCAGTTTTACCTGGAGAAACACACACAGCCGCTGGTGTTCCAAAGAGGTCTCCCATCCAAGTACCAACCAGATCCTACTCTGCTTAGCTCCTGAGATCTGACGGGATCAGACTTGCACAAAGCAGACCGGCTGCATCTGCTGGAGGTAATAATAATAATAATAATAATAATAATAATAATAATAATAATAATAATAATAATAATCATCATCATCATCCTATCAGTGTTCCGTTTTGGTGGCATTCATCCTTGACCCAAATTACACAACCATACCAAACCAAACAACAAATGTCGGCTCTCCCCATTTTGTCTGTGATTGAAGTTATACACACGCACGCATGCATACACGTACACAGAGGTCACTTGACTTTTAATATATAGATAAAACTCCCAAAGGAGTTTTTCTGGACCACTGTGATCAACATGCTTGCTCAGGGTATGAGTAAGGTTCAAATCATACTCAGGGATGACTCACAGTATGTAGTGATTCGGCGCTGTATGAATAAATTGAATTCAGCTGAGTTGAATTGATGTTGGAAAAGTATGGACCAAGATACAAGAACTTTATAATAAAGAGTTCCTGGATATGATAAGATTCTGGGGTCGAAACATACCCAAATCTCTATAACTGCACCCAAACACACTGATGTTAGGTCAGAAAGACTTGTGTTGTACCGCTTCATCTAAACACATACTGAGCAGTACTACTGTATACTCTTGATCACATGTCCTATCAAATGAGCTTCATTTCATTTTTAATAATCCCATGTGATGCCGACTTAAGAGTCTCAGAATCCTGACTCTTTAATCCTCATTGTGACTTCGATCTCGATCCTCATGTTTATTTCTGATAGCTGGTCTGTGATCTTTGCTCCTGATCATGACCTTTGATCCTGATCGCTGAACTCAGATCCTTTATGCTGGCCTTTGAACCAGAACATTGTACTTTGTTCACAATCGCAGAATTTCAATCCTGATTGTTCAACCCATTTTAACTTAACAGGGTTTCCCTGCCCATATGCTCCACCCTTCTACCAAGTTCCATTTAAATCAGTTCATTAGTTTTTGCATAATCCTGCTAACAAACAAATTTATGAACTATATAAGGACTTCACACATGCATGTTCTAAGTGGGTGGCTCACTAAATGGAACTAAATCCTCCTAATGTGCATATAAAGCCATTATGCTGTCAGCTACTGTCAAACTGTAAATTCTGCATGACTTCACACAATTGAGCTGTGCGTTTTATGAAAATGTTCTTCTCTGTCTCTCCCCTTGGTGGGATTATTTCCTGTGTGGATCAGCAGAAGGCCTGGCTCAGGTCTGGTCCTAGTTTTGGGCTGGAGCAGTGGCCTCATCACTGGTTTTTCCATGAGGCCTGAGGAACGGAAGGAGCTGAAGCTTTGCAGAACAGATGTTCCCCCTGCGCTCAAAACTAAATTAGTCAGCCAGGCACACAGCCACGGGCCAGAAGCTGAACAGCAGAGATGGGCTACAAAAAGCAGATCAGGCTGAGTAAAGCAGCCACATCATGTGGTCACACGTTTGCTGCCTGAAGATGAAAAGGACACAACATGCAGATGAAAATGGAAGCTGGATGCTTTTTTGTGGCTTAATTATGGTTGTGTGTGTGTGTGTGTGTGTGTGTGTGTGTGTGTGTGTGTGTGTGTGTGTGTGTGTGTGTGTGTGTGTGTGTGTGTGTGTGTGTGTGTGTGTGTGTGTGTGTGCGTGTGTGTATTAAAAAGTGCTTTCATGATAAGTAGAGAACATGGATATTTTTGATTTACGCTTCTGCTGTGTGAAACTACATGCAGCACTAAAACACAGTACACACTAGAAGTGAGCGCACTCCTGTGCAATATAGGATGCATCCGGACAGTATTCACAGCGCTTCAATTTTTCCACATTTTGTTGTTACAGCCTTATTCCAAAATGGAGTAAATTCATTTTTCCCCTGAAAATTCTAATCACACAACACCCCATAATGATGACATGAAAAAAGTTTTTTTTTTTTTTAGAAATTTATTAAAAATAAAAAACTAGGAAATCTCATGTACATAACCATTCACACCCTTTGCTCAATACTTTGTTCATGCACCTTTGGCAGCAATTACAGCCTCAGTTCCTGAACATGATGCCACAAGCTTGGCACACCTATCTTTTTGCAGCACCTCTCAAGCTCCATCAGGTTGGATGGGGAGCGTCAGTGCACAGTCATTTTCAGATCTCTCCAGAGATGTTCAATCAGATTCAGGTCTGGGCTCTGGCTGGGCCACTCAGGGACATTCACAGAGTTGTCCTGAAGTTACCCCTTTGATATCTTGGCTGTGTGCTTAGGGTCATTGTCCTGCTGAAAGATGAACCATCACCCCAGTCTGAGGTCAAGAGCGCTCTGGAGCAGGTTTTCATCTCTCTTGTACATTGCTGCATTAATCATTCCCTCAATCCTGACAAGTCTCCCAGCTCCTGCTACTGAAAAACATCCCCACAGCATTATGTTGCCACCATCATGCTTCATTGTACGGATGGTGCCTGATTTCCTCCAAACACGACACCTGGCATTCACGCCAAAGAATTCAATCCTTGTCTCATCGGACCACAGAATTTTGTTTCTCATGGTCTGAGAGTCCTTCAGGTTCCTTTTGGCAAACTCCAGGTGGGCTGCCATGTGCTTTTTACTAAGGAGTGGTTTGTGTCTGACCACTCTACCATACAGGCCTGATTGGTGGATTGCTGCAGAGATAGTCATCCTTCTGGAAGGTTCTTCTCGATCCACAGAGGAATGCTGGATCTCTGACAGAGTGACTATTGGGTTCTTGGTCACCTCCCTGACTAAGGTCCTTCCCCCCCAATTGCTCAGTTTACACAGGTGGCCAGCTCTAGGAAGAGTCCTGGTGGATCTGAACTTCTTCCATTTATGGATAATGGAGGCCACTGTGCTCATTGGGACCTTCAAAGCAGGAGAAATGTTTCTTTTCCTTTCCTCAGATTTGTGCCTCGAGACAATCCTATCTCGGAGGTCTACAGACAATTCCTTTGACTTCATGCTTGGTTTGTGCTCCGACATGCACTGTCAACTGTGGGACCTTATATGTAGACAGGTGTGCGCCTTTCCAAATCATGTCCAATCAACTGAATTTACCCCAGGTGGACTCCAGTAAAGCAGTAGAAACCTCTCAGGGATGATCAGTGGAAGCAAAATTTTTATCTTCATGGCAAAGGCTGTGAATGCTTATGTACATGTGATTTCTTAGTTATTTATTTTTATAAAAAATTGTAAAAATCTAAAAAAAAAAAAAACTTTTTCACATTGCCATTATGGGGTACTGTGTGTAGAATTTGATGGAAAAATGAATTTCATCCATTGTAGAATAAAGCTATGACATAACAAAATGTGGAAAAACTGAAGTGCTGTGAATACGTTCTGGATGCACTGTAACTTAAATGCCAAATGATTTGAAATTGTATCACTGTAATACTAGTTGCATTACATCCAAATTAACAAATAGAGTGTTTTTATGAACAATGAAAAATAAATAATCTAGAAAAACTATCACACTACAATTTGAGAAATATTAATTTGAGCATTTTGTTTGTTTGTTTCTTCCACTACTCATACACCTCTGCGGTGCTTAGGCCAATTCCCATCAAAATGGTTGTGTGCATTTAAACTGACCTTATTGTTTGTAAGAGATTCGTTTTGGTAAAATTCAAGGCCACTGCTGTCAAAAATCCAAATTTTACCTGTTTGTTCTCCCAGGTCCTTTGGCTGATTTTTTACCAAACTTGATATGTGGATGACTGTCAACCACAGATTTGCTATTAAAGGGATTATTTGGGCAAAGATTGAGGTCATTGGGGTAAAAGGACAAAGTTATGATTTTCACTCTAATGTCCACCAAGCCTGCCACATGTATGTGCAAGGGGCGATTGAGAAATTTTGAGTGTGACCCAGAAAAAGTAGGGCATGGTTCTCTACCTTTTGCATTCTGAGAAACCAACATTTCTCGTGAATATCAACATTTCATGAATATAAGTTTTAACTCACTGGGTGCAATGTTGAGAAATGTTGGTTTCTCGAAATACAGAACATGGAGAACCAAACCTACTTTTGCTGGGTCAGGCTCAAAATGTCTCACTCGCCCCTCTTATGTACCTGGGTTCTGAAATTACTCATGCGATGTAAAATTTATGTAAGAGTAGTAATTGGACACAAAACATTTTGGGTCAATGGTCAATTTAAAACCTTTCACTCTGATTAGCATCAACTTGGTACACACATGGAGGTGGGTTCTAGAATTGAGGTCAAAAGGTCAGTCATTGGGGTCAAGGTCATGATTATCTGTTTGTTGGTTTCTTACTCTGAGGTCTTTTTGTTGATTTCTACCCCACTTGGTATGTCAATGAAGGATGGCTCCAAAATTGCTGTAAAAAATATTGTATATAAGGACAAGGAATTTCATTTGATGCAATGAGGACCACATGTGGCATTCACTTAGGTGGATTCCAGAATTGTCTTAGCAAGGTCAGCAAGAGGTCAGTCACTTGGGTAAAGATCAAAGTCACTGGGGTTAAATGTCAGATTTCTGTAGCTCATACTGTCTACACGTGCATGGATACTATTGGCTAGTATTGAAAATACACACCCCAAAGTAGAACCTCAATGCAACTACATGAAAATTCAGTAAGGTAAATCTTATATATTATATTCCAATTCTAAGGTGGAACTATGCTAGTGTATAAAGGTATATCTAAATATCTTAAAAGGAAGAGTAAAATAGGAGAGTAGAAAAGAGTAGATTAGAGCCACTTAGGTGCCTGGTCTTGAGAATCAGGGATGGTAGGTTGAAAAGCTTTTTTATCCCATGGGAACTCTCCCTACCCACCCAAGCGGCTCAAGAAAAAGGTATACATAATATAATAAATAATAAGACATAAGAAGGATAAGACATCACAGGAGAAGATTGTAGTATAAGTAATTTAGTATGTAGACTAGTAGTAAAATTAAATATAGTTAGTAGGCTAAGCTGTAAATCTGGTATTTTATTGTAGAAACAGAAGCTATGAGCGTGTGAGTGTACTGTTAACTATCTAAAGTAACTCTGTTAGCATACTATAGGAAAATAAAAAGTATAATCATTATGCTATCAAATGGAAACCTAAGAACTTAGGTACTATATGTTGATATCTTTAAAGGAACACATAAACTGATGAATCATTAAAAATCTACACCATGTAAAATAAGATTGTAAATAGCGAAAATAAGCTAGTTATAGTAGAAGAGCTAAATTAGCCGTTTATAAGACAACCGTACCCAGCAAGCTAACACGATAAACAAAAACGGTAATTAGTGTATAAAGAATAATAGCGTAGTCAAACCTGCAGTAACGGTATTAACAAATACATATAAAATAAATGTGGACAAAAGTATGAATTAGTGTGGGTTATCAAACACAAAAGAACCAACTATTTTGTAAGCTACGATGAACGTTGCTACAGCCTGCTAGTACAAACATGCACATACTTTAATATAACACATCAAAATCATCACTTTAGTAACAAGAGCAACTGGAGATTTCTGACATCTGCCAAGGGTTGACGAGGACTCAAAATAAAAAGATATGTGATTGACATCATGACCTGGACTTTACTTGGATCCGGATTCCACAACAAAATGCAATAACTGCATACTGATCCAGAATGCTCCAACTGATCAAGATGTTACAATCTGATATTTAATTCACAAACTGAAACAAAATAGTGTCTTCCTGATCTTGGTTTTACATCATGATGTCGTATCCATGAAGTAGTTTTGACGTAATCCTTAAAAGTCTACAAAGTGAAATCCGGATCAGAATGCGGATCTAGATCACCTCCACAATTCAATGGAGTCTTCCAAGGCCTAACATCAATGTATGGTGCAAATTTGGTGAGAATCCGTGAAGTAGGTTTTTTTTTTTTTTTTTGGTTTTTTTTTTGTAATCCCTCAAAGCCTACATAAAGTCAAACTTGATCCAGAATCCGGATCCAAATCTGGATCACCTCTAAAATTTAATGGAGTCTTTCATGGTCTAATATCTAGCCGTGGTGCAGTAGTTTTGACGTAATCCTGCTAACAGGCAGACAAATAAATAAACGTAAATGATTTGGTTACATCCTTGGTGGACGTAATAAATAGAAACAAGATGGTAATATATTGTAATTGTATTTAGAGCAGGCTCACTTGAAAAGCCGAGTGATAATAAATGAAGCAGACAAGTGAGGCAACTTTCCAAGAAGCCAGTGACAACTCTGAAGGAGTTACAACAAGCTTTTGTGTATGCGACTGAAAAAAACCATCACATAGATCAGCTTCTGTGTTACAGCTTCATGGCAGAAAGATTTTGTTGAAATGAAGACATGAACTTTAAGATCTGAGCCTGGAAATAATTTGTATTCAGCTTTTCCCCAGCTTTTCTTTTTTCTTTTTTGTTTCTAGTCAGATGTGTACCTTCCTGTTGCAACAACTTTTTTCAATTTTTTTATTTTATGTAAAAAAAAAAAACAAACAAAAAAAAACAAAACAAAAAACAATCCGAAAATTCTTGTCAGGCAAATTTCAACTTTATTAGGCAGAATGAACTGAAACAAACCATTCTTTAAAAGCACCTTATTATGCACCTTTTCAGCAAATGTAGGTCACAGGTGTGTATTTTTTGAAGAATATCTCATACATAATGAGGTGTTGTGTCCAAAAGCGCTCTAAAAAAATGACCTGAGAGTGGCTGCTGCTACGTCCCGTTTTCCTTGAACCAGGTCCTATCTCTGTCTTTAATCCAGAGACTGTGTGGGTGGGTCACACAGAGTACAGACGGGTTTATTGAACGTGTCTCACAAAACACACTTGTAGCATCAACATTTTTGCAAGCACGCTCAGAGAATTGTGGTACTTTAGGGATTGTTAATGTAGAATCCCATCCATGTTTCTGTCAGTGGTATATTAACTGCAATTTACTTGCTTAAACAGAGAGCATTTAGAAAAAAATACATCTCTCTGTTGAGGCCCAGCAGCCCTCTGATGAATCTTGTCTCTATTCGTCATCACGATGTCTCACAAAGTTATGAAATCAGGGCACACCTAAAAAAGATCCTGGCTCATATCCACGTCAAAATCGAATCAACTTTTCCTTGACCCGAGGCCCATCCCACCCTGCAATTTAATTTAAACTCCATTCATAACCTTTTCAGATATTGTGCTGACAAACAAGCACTGGTGATCCCATAAGCTCCTTGCAGAGGTAATCATCTTTTCACCTGTCAGTGTCACCACCTGGATGAAGACAATATTCCTCTGCTGACACAATGAAATGATAATAATCTCCTCAGTCACCCACAGAAAGAAATGAAGCAGCAGAATTCTGCTTTGTTTTGGTACCAAACACAGGATTGATCATCACACTGCTAATGAGCTTGCATTCTTAGGAGGGGAAGAAAAACTCCAGATGAATAACTGTCTTTTGTAGGCGATGCTGTTATGTGCTTTTGATGGAAGCACATTTCCAATCAGTGATAGTGAGGACGGCGGCGTGGCATCCATTATGCACACATTGCAGGAAGTTGACTGGGATTACCTGACAATGAACTCTGCCCTACGTTTGGTTGGTATCAGGAAAGAAAGAGAAGGAGTTCAGGCCAATGTTGACTACAGCAAGGCTACATGTTGGTGTAACCTTGGCCGACGTGTGCAGGAGTTCACATGTCTACACGTGGGCAGTAAAAGACAAAGCATGGTATTTGTTGATGTTTGTTGTGTAAACATGAGCGTTCAATGAGAACTCGCTTGAAGGTGAACATCTGCAACACTTCTTTGGCACCTATGTTGATTTTTGCAAAGTATCTGATTCCGCTGACAGGGCAGCTCTCTGAAAATTTATGGTATCCCCAATGAGTTGCCCAAGTAATGTGTGTGCTGTATGAAGTATGAACACAATCTCTGATTTTTTTTTTTTCCTCAGTAAATACTGGCGTTCCTCGGGGATGTCTTCCTGTTCCAACTGTCAGTGTTGAGTAGGGTTCTGGAAACCAGTGGCTTATGCACCTTTACTAGCCAGGACAGGTTTGCTGACCTTCACTTTGCAGGAGATACTGTGACCTTTATGGAATTATTGGATATCTTGATTGCAGCAGGAGAATGAAGGTCCTGATGCTACCTGTCTTACTGTATGATTGTGAAACTTAGACCCTAATGAGTGCTCTAAGGTGATGACCTAATGACTGTGGTTCTCGCTCTCTTCAGAGGATCCTTGGGTACCAGTGGAATGACTCTGTGTCAAAAAAGTGGCTACTTAGGGGGACTCAAGATGAGAAGTACCACTTTGCATCATGAGGAAACGTCAGCTATAACATTTATCAAAGTGGTGTGTTTCTCTTGGTGTGATCCAGTATGCAGGTGACACAGTGTTGAGGATGCTGGCATTTTGGAAAAGGCAAAGGGATGTCCACGCTTTGCCTGGCTGTGGCAGATCCATGGTTTTCGAGATTTTGGGATGGACAGGTTGTGCTATCCAGGACCTAAGGAGGTTCTGTAGTGTGGTGTATGCACTGCTGACAGAAACACACCTGACCTGGTGTAAACATGGAACTCCTCTATGTCCTCTGATGTTATTTCCATCCTACTCCATTGCTTGTGTGGTACAACAATCCAGTCTTAAGATCTGTGATGGCTGCACTTCATCCCTAAAGCCTCTGCATTGTTTGTTTGGCCATAATTGTTTTTGCTGTATTGGTCAAAAGTGATGATGATGTGCAGCGTTGCTGAAGTGTACATTGGCCTTTAGCTTAGAAACAGCGAGAGACAAAAGCATATGGTGAGAAGTGTGTTTGCAGCCTTGTCAAAGGAGAAACAGAATGCTGAAATAAACATGAAGGCAAAGGAGAGCGCGAAAAGTGTGTAATCATATTCAACAACAGCTACCTATCAAGCAACAAAAGATGGATCTGCTTATGAAATATTCATATTTTAGGTTCGTAAGGGATGGTTGTATAAGAAGAGCTGCATTGTTTTGCAGCCGCTTCAGGCTTGAAGTTATCTGACAGGCTTTTGATTTTCATCAGGACCAATGTAGCGCAGAAACTGCTATGTCGAAGCCTTCCAAGGCTGTCCTGCTGCACTCTCATTGGCTGCCGATGCAGCGGCAAAGGCCACAGATGGTTATTGGGCAGCACTCCTGTTCCTGCTGAACTGAGCCAGTTTTCAGGTCAAACACTGAATCCAGTTCAGTAGGCACGGGAGGGCACAGCCCAGATGGGACTCAGGGTGCTTAAATCAAACCTCAAACAGCAGCGAGCAAACGTAAGAAGAGTGACATCAAGTGAAAAATTAATCTTTAAATGTCAGCTTGAATCAGGTTTATGCAGATTTCTTTTGCAACAAATGCGTCCAGGCTGCACTGGCACGCCTCAGATGGACAAAAGCTGAACATGCCTTGACGTGTCTGACATTTACTCTGGCACCACATTCCTAAAATCGCAGCAGAACCTGTGACATTTCCAGTCCACGTTAAAACCTGCATCAGACTATCTGACTGAAACATTTTGGTACGCGTGACGATTCCTGCCAGATGCGTAATACAAGATAAGACACTTGTTGTTTGAGGAAAACCTTAAAAAGGTGCAGGTATGCTATGTTTCATGTCTGGTCCATATTACACAGCCAAGACCCCAAATCCTGCTCAAAACCGCCACCATTCTTAGCTCGCTTCCCTTCTCCTTCATCCTTTCTTCATATCATCAAGTTCTTTCCATTCACCGGAACAAATCCCCTCCGTCGAATCAACTATTTCACCTCAGGCACTGAACTTAGCCACTGTGAACAACACACAGCAGGGATCAATGCTCACCAATTAGCTAAGCTCTGTGCCTTTAGCAAGTGGCTGCTGACTTTTGAGGGAACACAGACGCACGTAGACCTTTACGTGACCGCTCAGTAGTAAAGCTGCCGGGTTCAAAGTCTGCAATACTCAAGATGTCATAGTGTCAGAATCTGCAGATTCTTTGCCTGATTTAAAAAAATGAAACCTCCACGAGATGAAACATGATCTACTTCTGAAAAATTGTTATATAATAGAAGAATGTATGGCAATCATATGCATTTATCTTTGTTTCCTGGTTTTTATGATGTAGAACAAGGGCAGTCTTATGTACATTTCGAAACTTTCAAGGGCTTCACTTGTTTTGCAGTTTGATATGTGAAAAACAGACCCTATAACTGAACCTATTAAAGTGTGTTTGGCAAAAAGTGCATAACAAAGGCAAGTATAAACACCTCCATGGTGATGAGAGAAACTGAGCTCAAAAATAACAACTTTGAATCAAAGTAACTAAGTGCTTCAGAAAATGATTCAAAGTCTTGAATCCCTAAAGGCAAGAACTGCTTCAGAATATAATTCATTGTTATGAAATATATAAAACCCTAAATGAAGCAGTTGCTACAGAAAAAGATTCAATGAGTTGAAACACTACATGAAACATTTGCTTCATAGTGTCATTCAGTATTATCAAATGCATGAAATACTCAACAGAATAACAGCTTTAAAAAATGATCAGTGTCTCGCAACAGTTGCAACACCAATTTAGCAATTGCTTAAAAGTATTCATTGTTTCAAAACATTCATAACACCAAATGAAAGTTTTGCTTCTCAAAATATTTATATATAATATAATATAATTGTTTCAGAAAATAATTCACAATTACAAAAGGTATGAAACACTAACTATAAAAGATTGTTCCTGAAATTATTCACCGTCATAAAACTCTGCATGAAACAATTGTTACAGAAAGTAATTCAGTGTTATGAAATGCATGAAACACTCAAAATAGCTTAAAATTAACATGTTGAAACATGTGCAACACAAAATAAACCATTGCTTTAAAAAAAATAAATGTTTCAAAACAGTGAAAACATAAAATTAACAATTGCCTCAGAAAATGTTTATAATCTTGAAATGCCTGAAAAACTGAAAAGGTATAAAACACTAAATAAGAATTTAAAAACTGCCTCAGAAAATGATTCAGTCTTGAAATAAAAAAATGAAACACTTGTTTCAGGAAGTAATTCACTGCTGTGAAATGCAAGAAACACTCACCAGTAGCTTCAAAAAATTAATCAGTGTATCAAAGCACTTTCCAAATAAACAATTGCTTTTAAAAAATAATGTTTCAAAACACTGAAAACATAAAATTAACAACTGCCTCAGAAAATGTTTATCATCTTGAAATGTTAGAAAAACTAAATACTTGACTCTTACAAAAGGTATGAAACACTAAATAAAAAACTGCCTCAAAAAATTATTCAGTCTTGAAATAAAAAATGAAACACGTGTCAGAAAGCAATTCACTGCTGTGAAATGCAGGAAACACTCACCAGAAGCTTCAAAGAAATAATCAGTGTATCAAAGCACTTTCCAAATAAACAATTGTTTAAAAAAATTAAGAGTTTCAGAACATTCAAAACATGAAATTAAATTGCTTCAGAGAATGTTTATGTCGAAATATTTGAAACACTAACATGTTTCAGAAAATAATTCACTCTTACAAAACGCCAAATGAAGCAATTGCGCCAGAAAGTAGTCACTGCTTTGAAACACTTAAAACACTAAATGAAACAGTTGCTTCAGAAACTAGACGCAGCTTTAAAACAAGTGAAGCACTAAATGAAACAATATCTTCAGAAACTAGTGACTGCTTTGAAACACTTAAAACACTAAATAAAAGAATTGCTTCAAAACGTCACTTTTCAAAAACCTCAAAAAAGAAGGAAAAAGGCTTCACAATTTTGAAATGCTGCAGACAATGATAACGAAAGACTACAAAACACTAAAATAGTGGTGGACAGTGGGATGGCCTACAAAACAAATTCCTGATTACGCCCCTGGTGTGTTTATTCATTTAACACCATATCAACATGCAAATCAGACTACATAGAAAGAATCAGAGGAATCGAACCATTGATATGAGGCAGAATCTCCTGCTGAGCTGTGAAGGAGTGGAAATCCCTGGCAATGTGATTTTGTTCATCTTTGTGCATCAAATCACGGTGCCAGGAACCCTCCCCATCACAGCCGGGCCCAAGTTGGATCTGCCCTCCTCTGCCCTTTGCTCCTGGACTGCAGATGCAATTCCTTTCGTGGCAGCTGTGGAGAACCTGCAACCTGAGAAGACAAAAAAGAGAAAATTTATGACTTTAAAGCAGATGTGAATGCTTAATGAAGGCATTGATGAACCTCTCGTGCAAGCACAGATCCAGAAGACGACACAACAGGTTGATATAAGAGCAAATGTTGGATTTGTGAGGAATGACTGCAGACTTTTCTGTTGCACAGCTCAGCAGGATGGAGGACATGTGGAGTCCGACTGAAATATGCAGAGCCAGCTACCTGCTGTTTGTTTAAAGCAACTCAGCGGCAAAAAGAAAGCAGTGTTTGTTTGAAATAGTGAGGGCAATGCAAACTCTCCAGTGCTGCAGGCCATCAATAGTCCAACTATAAAACCTCAACCAAGGAGAGCAGGACCTGTGAGGTGGAGATCTGTGTCTGTTTTTGCAAATTATACATTAATAAACGGACATCGTTTTGTTTTGTCTCCCATTAAACACGGATTTTTCAGGTCCGAGCTTGATTTGTTTTCTCGTAGCAGTCTGGTTAAAGTGTCTGGGTTGGTCGACAGGAGCGGGAAAAATAAACAGAGAAGGTCCGGCTCCTCGACCACTTCCTTCTTGCAAAATTTGTATGTCATTGTAAGTTACTGTCTTTTGTTGTCATTTATGCTATTTTGCAGGGAAAATTCCAGGCCCACCCTGGTGCCAAAGGAATAATGACAAGATTGTTGAGCAGTGAGGAGGAGGTTTTTGGGCTGATTCTCAGCACTCTGTTTTTTTGTTTCAAACAGTCTGCTGTCTGCTTTTCATCTTAGTCTTCAAAATGCCTGTAATTTGCAGAATAATGCAAAAGAAAATCAAGCCCCAACCTCTGGTGCTGAAAAATGAAGTCAACACAGAAGTGCCAAAGCTTACAGTTCCTTGAATGGCCACTTGAGGCTGATTCAAAAAGTGAGTCACTCACGATAAATATATAATAATATAAACATGTTTACAGCTGGTAGGAAAAAATGGTGGCTAGTTTCCACATTTATGAAAGCTTTACGGGGGGGGGGGGGTATAACATTTTAAGCAATAAATGTATGAATAATTAGGATCTTGGACAATCTGAGTGACATCTAGTGTGCCGATGGGTCGAGAACCCCACTAGCAGAGGCTGCTACACAGTAAAATCACCAGTGTAAAACTAACACTGACAGTGTTAACACTGCCAGTGTGCATATAGTCCCACTCTGGCCAGAGTGGGACCATATGTACACTGTCAGTGTTAAGTTAACACTGGTGATTTTACTGTGTAGCTGCTGTGGACTCAACATGTCTGTTCCTTCTGACCATAATATCTGAGCTAATATGGCTTGCTGGGTGAATAATTGTACTAAAGGACAATGTAAGAAGTCTGTACTCCAATATTTGAACTGAATCAAATTTTAAAATTATTTA
This sequence comes from Thalassophryne amazonica, assembly GCF_902500255.1. Taxonomy (NCBI): domain Eukaryota; kingdom Metazoa; phylum Chordata; class Actinopteri; order Batrachoidiformes; family Batrachoididae; genus Thalassophryne; species Thalassophryne amazonica. Next base: position 38,245,171 of record NC_047112.1, on the reverse strand, counting down.
ATTTATGTATTAGACATTAACTCTATTAAGCATGTCTTGATAACTTGGTGGTTAGCCACACAGATGGTGCCACAGTTGCTGAAACAATATCCCGATCAAAGTTTTTAATACCAGTATTTAAGGCCCCAGCTATGAAAAACCACTCTCCAGTCCAGAAAATGATGACTTAATCAAACACCCAATCCAAGGCTAGCCTGTTAGCCTTAGCTTGTATGGTAACTACGAGATGGGAGCATTTTTAAGTTTCAGTTGTCCTGCCAGGTCACACTGGTTTTGCCAACATTCCAATTCTTTACTCATTCATGGGTTGGCCAGCAGTTAGGTGCACTCTGAAAAAGGAACTGCTGTCTCAATGAGAAAAATTAATGTAACAATTTGCATAGATTTTTTAAGTTGTTTCAACTTAGTTATTTCAACTTCAACTGAGTTAATGCCATAAGACCTCTCTAATTAAGTTGAAATAACTTTTAAAAAAATCTTTGCAAATTGTTACATCACGTTTTCTCATTGAGACAGCGGTTCATTTTTTTAGAGTGTGGAGTCCGTGCCAAGTTGGAGATATTCGGACCCGACCAATGTGAGCTTCAAACCCGCCCTTCAGAAACCTATGGGTGACGTCACGGAGTGTTTGTCCAGTGTATATATACAATCTACGAAGAAAACCCCCTCTTAAGATAGCATTTCTTACTCCACTTATAGGTTGAAGTAAACAAATGTATTGACATTAAAGAGTTAGGAGATGGTTTTGTGTGTACAAATGGACCCCACAATCAATACAGAGATCAGAAACCCGAACCCCTTTGATACAGTTCATATCTGCACTTTGAAACATCACAATAACCACACACACTCATCTTCAACCGTTTATCCAAGATCGGGTCACGGGGATCTGGAGCCTATCCCAGCAGTCATATGGTGTGAGGCGGGGTACGCCCTGGACAGAATGCCAGTCTGGCGCAGGGCCACATATAGATAAACAAACACATTCACACCCACTCGCACGCCTACGGACAATTTAAAGCCGGAGCACCCGGAGGGAACCCACGCAAACACGGGGAGAACACGCAAACTCCATGCAGAAAGGCCACAGGTGGAAATCAAACCCATGACCTTCTCTATGTAAGGCAACAGTGCTAACCACTAATCCACCAGAAACACAAATCACCACCCACCACATACTGATGAATAATCTATGGAACCCACGGGACAGTGGTTGCTGTGCAGTAATATGCAAAGGGTTTTATAATTACACTATAAGAAGGATTTGTTGACGCCACGTGGTGCAGTCAAGACAACTTGCATCAGGTGGAGACATTAAATCCTTTTTTACAGTGTAAGTATTCCTTTGACTGAGTTTTGTTTTTTAGTGTAAAGTGTCAAGTGGCATTGTTGAAATTTTGACAAATGCATTGACATAATTCAGTCAAATATGAACTTACTGAGTGAAGTGGAGTCCACAAATCTTTTTTGACAGTGTACTGTCATGTATTGGGCAGCACACATACCAACAAAAATTATTATTATTATTTGAAAATGTGATTTGTACCTTGATAATTAATTAGTTTTGTTTAATAAAACAAACTAAAAACAACTGCATTTGACATTTATTGGAAAAGGAATCTTTGGACAGTTCAAATTACATGACCCTCTGATGAAAACAAATAAAAGCAAAAAACAAAACAAAACAAAACAAACAAAAAAAAAAAAGTAATTTTCATAAAAAACTGTAGGGTGCCTAAAGGTTCGCACAGTACTACAAAATTTCAAAATCAGTTTTGTAATTTGGTAATTAAATAGATTCTTTGATGAAACAGAAAAAGTCATCTTTGTTGGTGTTGTTATAAAAGTGCTCCCATGAAGAAATAAAATATCACATTTTTTTTAACTGAAATTCTTGGGTGCCCAGAAGTGTTGGAATAGTGAGATTATGACCTCTTTTGAAATAAGTAAGCAAATGAAAGTCACAGGGGATGTTGTGAGAAGAGAGCTGAGGCAGAAAAATCTTCTCCGAGTGTAAAATCCAAATTTGTCCAACTCAGTTTAAAGGCGATTGCCTCAAACCAATTACAGTCACTCAAATCAAATGTTGTCATTTGAATAATAATAATAAGAAGAAGAAGAAGAAAAGATTGATTTGTGTTTGAGAAAATTCATAATAGTCATTCATAATCTCATAATCTCACAAACTCATTCATAATAATCTGTCAACCTCATTTAAAATATTAAATGTGACCACATTTACCCATGGCCCTTTTTCAGAAAGATGTAAAGTTACAGAAAAAAACATGATTTAAAAATGTATTCCTGTGGCTGAGGTTGATATATTTTGCATACTAAAATATTTAAACCATTTAGTACATTATATTTGTTTACACTAGAGATCTATAAACAATCTCACAAATTAAAAAAATTGGTTACCTCAGTTTTTTACTTCTGCAAACTTATTCAGGTTTACAGTGTATAAATAATCAGAACTGCACCATATTTAATGCATCGGCGTTTTAAAGCCTACTTGCCATAAGCTTGCAGTTTTACAAAGTCATTACAGTGGCTGCAGACAGGATCTGTTCATCATTTCTTAAAGCGGCTTGCACACTCCTGGCATTGCATCGCCACAGCACATTGTGCATGAGTGAGCAAAGTCATGCAAAATTGTCTCCAGACACAGAAATATGCGCCTGCCCTGTCAACCAGTGCTAACACCCCACCACTCCCTGCTCTGGAATCATGAATAAGTATGTTTGTCTAGGTTGTGAAATGTGAAATGAGAATTTGTAAGACAGCAGAATGAGGGGATTGTGTGTGTGTATTGTTCATTTGCATGCTAAGAGCTTGTGAGGGTTGTGTGTGTGTGTGTGTGTGTGTGTGTGTGTGTGTGTGTGTGTGTGTGTGTGTGTGTGTGTGTGTGTGTGTGTGTGTGTGTGTGTGTGTGTGTGTGTGTGTGTGTGTGTGTGTGTGTGAGAGAGAGAGACGGAATAAAAGGGCGAGCGAGCAGGATGGTTTTAGTCACGTCTATGAGTCAGTGTTTGTTTGCTGGGCGTGTGGACAGGATGGGGAAATCTTCAGATCAGTATGCCATTGTGAACGGTGCAATAATGTGACATGTTTGTTTTGCGCTTGGTGAGAGGATGGCACGTAAAGCCCGGTGGTGTGGCAAAAAATGTGCAGTACATCTGTGACTTACTGTGCGATGCCAAGAGGAGAAATTATTTCAGTCATTTAAATTCCCCCTCTCACTAATGTGTGTTTTGTTTATTGTGATAACATGTCAAGTCTCTAGGTCATGTGAGGTCAAGCGTGCACCGACTCCTGGAGATTATTATCGTACACTCGGATGAAGGTGTGAATTGGCTGCCACATTTGGAAAAATGCAAGGTCTACACTCTCAGTCGAACAAAGTGACCTCATTCACAGCCTGGAGGAGGAACTGCTGGTTGGGCAAAAGGCCACATAAAAAAACAAAAAAAAACAGCGAGCCCCTGGGGACAAGTCTGTACCCTGAAATCCAGAGGAGGCAACCAGCAGAACATCACCCAAAAATTAACTGCTGTATGTATTGACATAAGAGCCCAAGAAGATGTCCTGTCTTTTAGGTGAATGTCTTTTGTGACACTTTCTGCCATTTCTCATGCGTCTCTCTTTGCACAAGTGTTCGCACATGGAGATGTTGTGAAATATGCTGGGAAAAGTGCAGGCGTGACGTCAGTCCACGTCTCAAACAACGGTGCCACCGTGATTTGTCACAACGTCACGGCCAAGAGCTGACACGGAGCAGGAGAAACAAAAGAGATGTAGACAGAGTGTGTGTGTGTGTGTGTGTGTGTGTGTGTGTGTGTGTGTGTGTGTGTGTGTGTGTGTGTGTGTGTGTGTGTGTGTGTGTGTTTGTGTGTTTGTGTGTGTATGTGAAGGAGTGAGAAGAATCCGTTCTGACTGCAGCAGAAAAAACTTTAGTTTGCAGACGCTATTACATCCTGTGCTCGTCTTCATCTGTTAAGCACGCAAAGCAAAATCCCAAACAAATCTCAAACGTTCCATTCTTTTCAAGATGGGATGGGAAAGGACTTTATTGATCCCCTGAGGGGAGAGATATATTTTGTGTTTTGACAACCTCCCTGACACATTCCCATAAATTTAGAGTGAATAAAGTCAGATCAAAAAATATGAGCCCAGAGATTAAAAAGAAAAGAAAAAAAGAAAATGTGGGGGGAAAAAAACAAACAATATTCTACATGTACCAAATTGTGGGCTGTGTATCGCTGACTATGAATTATATTGTGTTCAGACATTTCTTTTTCATGGTGTTATGTAAACTGTGCACTGTGAAAACTTCAGGCAGAATGTTTATGATGAAGAAAACTGCAACCTCAAGCTACTGTATCCAGCACGTGCTTAAAAAAGACGTGGTGTAGTTATTCGTATTCAACATGCTATTGTATTTTAGTTTAAATTTTAAAAAGGAAAAAGCATAGACTGCGTACGTATATGTTGGACAAGCCCTTTGTGACATCACACAGGTTTTCTGAAGAGCTGGTTTGAAGCTAAAATGGGTGGTCCAAATGTTGCCATCTTGGCAGTGCCTGACTCCGCCCTAGTTCCGGCCATCCCATAAATGGGTAAAGAGGTGGAGCTTGGACAAGACCAGAGTGACCTGGGAGAGATGAATGAAGCTCAAGTATGCCACCCAAATTGGATTTGTAAAACAAGCTAAAGCAAGCAGGCTAACCTTGGTTCAGGAGTTTTACTAACACTTAGTTTTGCGGACTAGGCGATGGCTTTCATAACTAGCCGCTTAGGATCTGGTATTAAACACTGCGACTAGCATATTACCTCAGTAACTGTGGAGTAACAGTGGATCTAACATCGCCAAGATATTGAGTCCTGCTCATATACTTGTTTGGCCTGCTGCTGCTCCCGTCTGAATGAGGCCGCTGCAGCGGGTCCTGTACAGAGCCACATTGGAAGTTGTTGGCACAAGTTTTATGCAGGGTGCCCTTCCTGACACAACTCCAGTTTTACCCAGAGAAACACTGCAGATGGTCTTCCTAAGAGGTCTCCCATCCAGGTACTAACCATTACCCAAACTGCTCAGCTTCTGAGACCTGACAGGATCAGGCTTACACAAAGCAGACTGTCTGCTTAATGGTGCTAATATACAAATTAAATAATATGAAAACTTCACTCAATGGAAATATTGGAGAATTTAAGGTATTCAAGATTTGGCACTTCCATGTTAGTTTCATTTCTCATCACCGGAGGCTGGGGTTTGGAGAAATTGGGTAAGGAAAATGGTAATTTATTTTATTTGACACCACCTCAAGTTTTTTTTTTTAAATCCACCTCCCAATGTGTACTTTAAAAAAGCTGAAAAACATTTTTAAAAAGTCAGTACATATGCAATATTGAGATGAGTGTGTATTTCATTGAATGGTGTTAAATTATTGAATGCTTTGGATTTTGATTTTTATAGTGCACCTCAAATATGTTTTTACAGAAAAGCCAGAAGATGTGAGATTTTTAATTAAGGTTTTATTAAGTTTGTTTTTAATGCACATGTTATGTTCTAAGAATGGCCTTGGCAAAACACAGGCAGCTGGAATTGTGATTGTGACAATACATCTGATCTTTTGAAGAAACCAGTACACAGATTTTTCTTCTTCCTGCTGAAAATTTGTTCATGTTGTATTTATGTAACATTTGTTTTTGCCCATTAGATATTGATGAGTTTTATTAATTGCATGTGAATGATTTGGATGCCCAGCATTTTCTATAGAAGCACCTCTTCTTGGAAACAGTGAGAAATGAAAAAGCGATGTGGCTCGTTGCTCCGACAGGAACATGATCGATTATAATGCATGAGGGGAAACGGCACAGCTGCATTAAAGTCTGGCGTGGCTGATCTCTGAATCCGATAGCAGCAGCTATCTCAGCTATTAGCTAATAGCTGCGGCTGTGCTGATAACATTCTGACCAGAAGCAGAAAAGACTTTCAGAGGAACCGAAGAAGAGCTAAATGAAAGGCGGCAGAAGAACAAAGTAGAAAAAGAAGGTTCACAGATGATATGTTCGCTCGCAAGAGACATAGCTGCGGTGGAAAAAGATGCATATACAAAATTAGGCCGCTGGGTTCATGTGAGGGCAAAGGGACGTAACTGTAAAAAAAAAAAAGCCCCCACAGACACAACAACACCCCTGGCTTTTTAATGGTGGCGCTCTCCCGGTGTGCAAAGCTCCAGCCGTCGAGGTTGGAAGGAGCTGAGATGCAAGCATCAGGCCAAGAGGAGTTGGCGTGTTCGGATTGTGACCTCTGTAACCAGCAGACTCCCACCCACTCCAAGCATGCAACCTCTCCACAAACTGATGCCTGTTTTTCCACCACATATGGCTTCAATTGGAGGCTACTGCTGCTGCTATGTCTGCAACTCCGAAAACAGCTTGACAGACCTGATTATGAAATCGGTGAACGGCGAGCAGATTGAGCTGGCACTGGCCTCAGATCTTTCTGCACTGTGGAGTCGGTCCATTTTGTATTCGCATGCATGTTGTGGCGTGAACAGGCGCGCATTTAAAGTCAAAACCCAGCGCAATAAGGTGAGCTGTTTACTACTTGTATGGTTGTAAAAAGTAAATATGCATCAGTCTGGGAGGCCTATCAAAGGCTCCTTCATTCTGTTGGAGGAGGCTCGGATGTGAAAGGGCCCAGGTTCAGACAGACGTTCTCTGTGGTGGGCGCCTGGCCGGGTTGAGGGAGATGAGGGAAACCATGCAGTCCTGTGCACTTACACACATCAGTCTGATCAGAGGAATGCCGGTGATCATGGCGAGTGCAGGAAAACCATGAGAGGTTCAGAGGAAAGGGGCAGCTGTTTGGGCACACACACACACAGACACACACGTGCGGCAGCGCTGAGTGGCTCGTGCAGAACCTCTGCATGTACATAAACACAGCCAGGGACGATGACACCAGCACTGAACTAAAATAACAAACAGTTCATTGTTTTCCAGACAACGCCTACGACACCGAATATGCACTGTGTGACCTATTCTGACTGAACATTGCAAACAGTCAATTTGATGAATAATGATACAATTTAAAGCGGTCATTATATGCAAAAGTGTGATTCAGCATGGATAGTAAATGTGTGGCAATTGGTATTCACACTGCCATTCGCTATAAGTGCTGAATCACTTAAACAGAATTTTCACTTTTCAAATTGCCTTTTTTAACAAATAAAAAAACATGACATATTTAGAAATACATATCTATTTGTAAAAACCAACACACACGCTACAGTAACTTGTGTGTTGGTTTTTACAAATAAATAAACTGACCAACCACAGGAAAACAGGAAGACAGGATGACAGGAAGCTCATTTTCCCATAATGCATTTTGGAATGTGTCTGTAAATGCTCAAACTTTCAAAATTAGTGCATTACTTTAAAACATAGAGCTGATATTTTCACTTTGTAAAAATGACAGAGGTGACATTAATTTCGATATCCTGTCCGGAACTAGTTTGTTTAAAATTTTAACCATAATTCAAAACTGCCTTACTGTGCATGTCTCCTGTGACACGTTTGCAAGACTGTATGTCTGTAAAAATAAGTAATCTTTTTTTCTTCTCTTCCTTTCTCTCTAGTAGCCAGGTCTCCTCTGCTGACAGAGGATTGAGCTCTACCTCTCCTAGCTGTCTGTCTGCTACAAAACATGTAGCAGGCAGGAACTAAAATGTATGCTTTCAGGCTTTACAAATGTTTTGAACTGTTAAGCTTTATTTACTATGCCTGCAAAAAGATATTAATGGTCTAAAAGTTATTAGAAGTAACTAAATTTAGTTGAAGTTAATTGGTCCGCTGATGGTTTTCAAAGTTAGCTGAAAAAGCTAATCAGCTAACAAAAACTGGCTTCGCGGATTAGTGGAACTGTGCCCACCACTGCAATGATCCAAAACACAAGGCCAAGTCGACCTGTCATTGGCTACAGTATAATAAAGTGAAAGTTCTGAAGTGGCCATCTCAGGCTCCTGACCTCAATATCATTGAGCCACTCTGGGGAGATCTCAAACATTCAGTTGATGCAAGACAGGCCAGAAATTTACAGAAACTAGAGGCTTTTTTGCCAAGAAGAATGGGCAGCTTTACCATCACAGAAAACAAAGAGCCTCATCCACAACTACCACAAAAGACTCCAAGCTGTCATTGATTTTAAAGGGGGCAAAACACTTAAGAACTGGGGTATGTAAACTTTTGATCAGGGTAATTTGGGTAGTTTCTGTTGTCATTATGATTTCAAAAGAGTAAACACAGTTGTTTGACAATAAATGACTTCACACAACCACTAGCCATGAGTGAAAAAAACATACATACATATATATATATAGTTCTGACAGGGTATGTAACCTTTTGAGCACACTACTGTGTGTGTGTGTGTGTGTGTGTGTGTGTGTGTGTGTGTGTGTGTGTGTGTGTGTGTGTGTGTGTGTGTGTGTGTGTGTGTGTGTGTGTGTGTGTGTGTGTGCAACCCATATATGGGTGAAGAGGTGGAGTGTGGATGAGACCATGTATGACCTGTGAAGGACAAATGAAACCTGAACACCAATAAGGTCAGCTAACACATTAACCTTGGTTTGGGTGTGTATTAATTCATATCTTTGGGGGCTGAGTGGTGGTTTTCATAAAGCTTTTTACTTTGGCATGCATTAAAAAATATGACCCGCTTATTTCCTCAATAAAGGCGGATTAACTTGACCTAAATTCTTCAAGTTACCAATAACTGCTACAAATGTTACTGCCATGAGCATCTTACTGACAATCTCAGCTAACAGTCTAACCTTGGTTCAGTGTTTATCCCATCATATTTTTGAGAGCTGCGTAGTGATTCTCATAATGGTTTTGCATTGGTGTGAGCAGTAATCATGGCTTAACAATCTAATGTCATGTTATGACACAGACGGGGGACAGACCACAACAGTGCCCCCACCTCAATGGACGGTAGAGATGGCCAAAAAAAACAACCCACACCACTAAAAACAACAATGACAGATAGCCACAGACAGATGGGAACTTGCATGGCTGGCAGAGGTCGAACAGAGCATCAGGAGGGTGGCCGTGCGGCCAGTAAAAGTCTAGCCGGCGGCTGAAGGGCAGCCGTGCAGCCAGCAGAGGTTCACGGCAGAGGCTGGAGGACAACTAGATGATCTCACTGGAACAACGGCATCATGTGAAGGATACAAAGATGGCCTCACTGGAACACCAGTATCATTGGAGGGATGACTGGACAACTACTCTGGAACATGGTCATCATCGGGTGAATGAATCGGGTGAGCAGGAATGTCATCATGAGGGTGTGGGCTGAATGGCCTCTTGGAAGTAGCGAGGTCTTCTGGAGCAGAGCAGAATGGGCCATCGGAAGCTACAACATCATCAGGAGGGAAACGGGATGGCCTCACGGGAGCAGCAATGTCATCTGTAGGAACATTGTGGGGCCCCTTGGGAGCTGAGACGTCATCTGGAGGGGAGCCAGACAACTCCTCAGGAGCCCAGATATGATCACTGGGCGTGCCCTCCACAGCTGGAACTGCCCCCAGTGAGGCGTGCCCATCTGGAGAGTATTCATGTGTCCTTTGAAGTGGGCTTAGGCTGCATGAGGACCGCAGCTTTCTCCAAGGAAGGCACATGGACTGCAGCTTCCTTGATTGTAGGGTTTTGCTGCAGCTTCAGGGCAGGATTGTTGAGGTTTCTTGTGCTTTTTTCTGGACCGGTTGCATCGTGATTTCCATTTGGTCCAGAAGTGGGAGGATTCTCTTTGGCTGATGAGCCTATGACTCTGGCTGTGGGTGAGTTGGGGACTAATGGCTGTGACAGGGTCAACGAGGCTAAGAGTAGCTGGGGGAGTCAACAAATGAAGTCTGGGTTATGGAGGTGGAGTGGCCAGGAAAGACAAAATTGATTGTGTTATTTATATACCATGACCATTTCATCAATGGTCATGCAGATGGTCATTTTGTTCAGTGGCACCAAAGTTGCAAAAAACAAAGAATAGATCATCAATGTAGATGAACAGTTTCTTAGCAAAATGTAAGTCAATAAAGGGGAGGGGGCCGAGTTCTCAGCCGAGTCCTTTGAGGCAAACTCTGCTTCTGATTCACTGAAAGAATAAGTTGTGTTGAGAGTGGGAGGGGCAGACTTCCTGGTTGTGGCAGGCTGATGAATCCAGTCAGGGAGCCTCCCCTCATTTAACAGACTGTCCAAATCTTCCAGTTCTGGAAAACAGTCAGTGACCCATGGATTGGATTCAATTAGGTCTCAGGCATCATCGAGACATTTAAATTTATTACGCGGTCAATAGCCAGCATGATATCCATTAAAAAATGCAGTTAGCTAAGAAAAAAAATGTTCTTTAGCACAGGGAGGTCAAGGCGGCTGTCTGCTGGGTGTATTTTAAGGCTGGGTTTTTCTGTTATAGTGGGGCAGGCTGAACCCAAAAATGCAGCCACAGACCAGACAGGTGTAGGGGGAAAGTCAATGATTTATTTACTATATGTTGATGAGTCTAAAGATAATGAGCAGTCCAAACAGACAGGAGCACAGGATGAGAGTCAGTAGCAACACCAGGGCAAACAGACATGAACAACACAGAAAAACTAAACTGATAGGAATGCTATGAACCAGAAAAACTCAGCAACTGAGAACCCCGCAGTGACAAACTTAAGTAGTGACACAAGAGACGAGTAGACAAATGTCAAGTGGTGTGGTTGGGGATGTGAAACAGTTATGAGGAAGAACCCATGACAGAGACACACCTACGAACACACAGGAACTGACTACGAGTGAAAAAAATGCAAAGAGCCCTGGGGGTGAGTAAAACCTAAAAACACACCATAATTAATAATCAAACTAAAAGGGGAACCACAAAGTAACTAAGTACAAAATCAAGGAAGAAAGGCAGAAAACTAAAGTGGAACTCAAGAATGGCTAAAGTGTGCAAAACAGGAAACAACACGACTAAAACATATGACATGGACAGGGGACAGACCACAATAACAACTAACATAAGGACATACGACACAGACAGGGGACAGACCACAATAACAACTAACATAAGGGCATACGACATAGACAGGGGACAGACCGCAACATGTCATAAAGCTACAGATAGATACTAAAACCTTAACACCGTTAGCATCCAAAATTACATCACACAATAACATCACATGATGCAAATATGATGCATACACATCTTAGAGATTATCTGTTTGGAGAATTTACCACATACAAGCCATATTATAACATTCATTCATTCATTTCCCATACCCATTTACTTCAATCAAGGGTCATGCGGGGCTTGAACCTATCCTAGTAGTCTTAGGGTGTAACGTAGGGTACAATCTAGACAGAACACCAACCTATCGCAGGGCCACATATTGGCCATATTATTACAGATATCTGTAATTTGTAGAGTTTCCTTATGTGTAACCAGAGGGGGCGTGGCCAGCAGCAGCTTTTTTCCATATAAGCAACAGATTGATTGTTACTGCTGTACTACTGCTCATCTGCATTGCTCCTGACCAATACAGAGAACATAATTATTGGTACTCAAACAGCACAGAGGCTTTATGTGTCTCTGAATACTCCTTCAACATGGTGCTGCACACCAGAGGGAGCTGACTGGTTGAATTTATCACTGTGATCAGGAAACGGGCTTGTACCGCAGAAGAAAAACAGACAAATTCCAGCACAAAGAAAGATCAGATAATTGCTATCTTTTTAGAAATATTGTCCTTGTGGGAGAGATGACATGAAATGCTAAGCTAACAGGGTGACCACTTCCACTGTAGGAATCTTGAGGTACTGCTCCTAGTGCAAATGTAAAGTTTAAATGTATAAAGGTTAACAGCCACACAACCAACTCCAAACTTCAGAAACTTGAAACACTCTGTTTATGGGATGCATCAACTCAGTGTCTATGATACATTTTGGCTACAAACTATAATGTCACTTTATAAAACACCCAATGCCTCAGTGTTGAGGAACTCAGTGGTAGGAGAAGGTCAAGAGAATGTAGAAGTTTCACCTGGCTGCAACAGATAGATGGCTGCTTTCAAGAGGTGGGGGACAGACCAGTTGTCTTCCTGGGGGTTTGCTTCTGGAAGCCAAGGCCCGAGGTCCATTATTGCCAGTGTTTATCTGCAGATTCCGTAGTGTAACGTGGATGAGAGTCTACAGCTCTCTGGACGACTCCCTGGACGAGACATCAGTCTGACGCAGGTTACTTCTGTTGTGTGGGCCGCTGAAGAGGAGGTACTGCTGGCCCACCACCACAAGATGGCGCCCTGCTTGAAGTGCGGGCTTCAAGCACGAGAGGGCGTCGGCTTTGCTGGAGGTGACAGCTGTCAACAATCAACACAAGCTGTCACCCATCATCACCACTACAAAGACCGGACTGCAACTCCACCTCCTCGCCGAGAAATCAACTACCATTCAGGTAATTTCTCTGCTGACTGACACTGTGTGTGTTTAACCTGAACTTCTATTGCAGCCGTTTTCCTGGAGTGTTTCCTTATCTGGAGGATTGGCGTTTGGTGTGACAGTGACGGCTTCGCCTCACACCCCAACTCAGATAAGTGGTTGACCAGGAGCTGCACGAGTGTGTGTGATTGGAGGTGGAGTTTTTCCCTCCTTTACTTAAGACAGACTGTGGATTACTGAATGTGCGAACTCACACTCATCTGGACTGTCTCTGTTCTCTGCCAGCAGTACCGGGTCTGACTGCTGAAGACAGCGGCCACCTGGGGCGCAGGGCTTGGCGGCTCCGGTGTTCTTCAGCTCCGTTGGTGGTGGAAGCTGTGTGGGGATCCGGCTCTTCTCTCTCCAGGCGTCTTCTATCGTCGAGCCTGCCCACACGTCACCTGGTGTATGATTGACAGTCACCATATTGTTATTGTCTGTACGTTGTTGTGCGATTCACAACATTAAATTGTTACTTTTTGGCTTATCCATTGTCCGTTCATTAACGCCCCCTGTTGTGGGTCCGTGTCACGTCACTTTCACAACATGTCATGGATCCCGAGGGGCGTCAACCATTGCTTGAACAGCCAATGGAAGAGCGAGGTGCACAGGCAGGAGGCGTGTTAGGTGAGCTGCAGCACATCTTAACCGCCTTCGCCGCTCGGTTGGACTTAGTTACCGAGCAGAGCGGTGTTCTCGATCGCAGGATAGAGGCTCTCACCGCCCAGGTGGAAGCGCGTGCTCAGGGCACTGCTGCAGCACCTCCTCCTGCTGACCGTGTGCCAGAAACAGACATTCCACTGGTCGTTCAACGACCCCCCCACCTTCCCCTGAAGCATACATAAGCCCTCCGGAGCCGTACGGAGGCTGTGTGGAGACGTGCGCGGACTTCTTGATGAAGTGCTCGCTCGTCTTTTCACAGCGTCCCGTCATGTACGCGGCAGACGCCAGCCGGGTGGCTTACGTTATAAATTTGCTTCAAGGAGAGGCACGCACCTGGGCTATGGCGCTTTGGGAGCAGAATTCACGGCTCCTAACGGTTTATACTGAGTTTGTGAGGGAGTTCCGACAGGTGTTCGATCACCCTCATAGAGATGAGACCGCTTCAAGTGTGCTGCTGTCGATACGGCAGGGGCGTCGGAGCGCAGCGAAGTATGCAGTCGACTTCCGCATCGCGGCAGTGAGAGCCGGCTGGAATGCTGTTGCGCTCCGCGCCGCCTTTGTAAACGGACTGTCTCTGGTTCTTAAGGAGCACCTGGTGGCGAAGGACGAGCCGTGGGATTTAGATGGGCTTATCGACCTGGTTATACGGTTAGACAACCGATTAACAGAACACTGACGGGAGCGAGACGAAGGGCGTGGTCAGGCACAAGCTGTCCCTCTTCCTCCCGGGTCTGAAAGGGAGCCGACTTCCCCACGCTCCACTGCCAGGGTTCTCCACGTGACAACAGCTCCCCCTGCTGACGTTGCTATGGAAACGAGCAGGGCCAAAAAACGATCAGATCAGAGACAAAGGAGGCTGATCCATGGAGAGTGTTTTCTCTGCAGCTCTACTGAGCACACACAGAGAGAATGCCCCAAACGATCAAAACAGCAGCACTCGTCCTTAGAGACTGGGCTAAGGGTGGGTCACAATACCCACGCGGGGAGACCTCGTAAATCTGCACGAATCCCAGTCACGATCCTGAGTGAGGATTTAACCCTTCACGCCCCAGCACTGGTGGACACGGGGTCGGAGGGAAATCTGCTGGATAGCAGATGGGCAAAGGAGGTTGGGCTCCCTCTAGTGGCCTTACCGTCACCATTGTCAGTGCGGGCACTAGATGGCACCCTTCTTCCACTAATCACACACCAGACTCAGCCAGTGACATTGGTGGTGTCTGGGAATCACAGGGAGGAGACTGTGTTTTATGTAACACCTTCTACCTCCCGAGTGATTTTGGGTTTTCCATGGGTGTTAAAACACAATCCCCGGATTGATTGGCCGTCTGGGGTTGTGGTTCAGTGGAGCGAAACCTGCCACCGGGAGTGTTTAGGATCCTCGGTTCCACCCGGTGTGACAGCTAAGGAGGAGGTTTTAGTCCCCCCCAATCAACCTCTGTTGGATTCAGTGTTCACGCCCCTGCATGGAGCCCAAATTTTCACAAAATTGGATCTTAGGAATGCTTATCACCTGGTTCGGATCCGGGAGGGAGACGAGTGGAAGACGGCATTTAACACCCCGTTAGGTCACTTTGAGTACCTGGTCATGCCGTTCGGCCTCACCAATGCGCCCGCGACGTTCCAAGCATTGGTTAATGACGTCTTGCGGGACTTCCTGCATCGGTTTGTCTTCGTATATCTAGACGATATACTCATTTTTTCTCCGGATCCTGAGACCCATGTTAAGCATGTACGTCAGGTCCTACAGCGGTTGTTGGAGAACCGGCTGTTTGTGAAGGGCGAGAAGTGTGAGTTCCACCGCACTTCTTTGTCCTTCTTGGGGTTCATAATCTCCTCCAACTCCGTCGCCCCTGATCCGGCCAAGGTTGCGGCGGTGAGAGATTGGCCCCAACCAACGAACCATAGGAAACTACAACAGTTCCTCGGTTTTGCAAATTTCTACCGGAGGTTCATCAAGGGCTACAGTCAGGTAGTTAGCCCCCTGACAGCCCTGACCTCCACAAAAGTCCCCTTCACCTGGTCGGATCAGTGCGAAGCCGCGTTTAGGGAGTTGAAATGCCGGTTCTCGACTGCACCGGTTCTGGTGCAGCCCGATCCAAAGCGCCAGTTTGTTGTTGAAGTGGATGCCTCTGACTCAGGGATAGGAGCCGTGCTATCCCAGAGCGGGGAGTCCGACAAGGTTCTCCATCCATGTGCCTACTTTTCCCGCAGGTTGACCCCAGCTGAACGGAACTATGATGTCGGCAATCGGGAACTTCTTGCGGTGAAGGAGGCTCTTGAAGAGTGGAGACACCTGTTGGAGGGAGCATCGGTACCATTTACAGTTTTCACAGACCATCGGAACCTGGAGTACATCCGGACCGCGAAGCGTCTGAACCCCAGGCAAGCCCGCTGGTCACTGTTCTTCGGGCGTTTTGACTTCCGGATCACCTACCGCCCCGGAACAAAGAACCAACGATCTGATGCCCTGTCCCGGGTGCACGAAGAGGAGGTCAAGACCGAGCTGTCGGACCCCCCTGAAACCATCATCCCCGAGTCCACTGTCATGGCCGCCCTTACCTGGGACGTGGAGAAGACCGTCCGGGAGGCCCTGACACAGAGCCCGGACCCGGGGACCGGTCCGAAGAACAAACTGTACGTCCCACCAGAGGCCAGGGCTGCGGTCCTTGACTTCTGTCACGGTTCCAAGCTCTCCTGTCACCCAGGGGTGCGAAGAACCGTGGCAGTGGTCCGGCAGCGCTTCTGGTGGGCGTCTATGGAAGCCGACGTCCGGGAGTATGTCCAGGCCTGCACCACCTGCGCCAGGGGCAAAGCTGACCATCACAAGGCCCAAGGCCTCCTCCAGCCTCTGCCATTGCCTCGTCGCCCCTGGTCTCATATCGGCCTGGACTTTGTCACGGGCCTCCCGCCGTCCCAGGGAGACACCACCATCCTAACGATAGTGGACCGGTTCTCCAAGGCGGCCCACTTCGTGGCCCTCCCGAAGCTCCCGACGGCCCAGGAGACTGCAGACCTCCTGGTCCACCATGTCATGCGTCTGCATGGGATTCCATCAGACATTGTCTCGGATCGTGGTCCTCAGTTCTCCTCCCAGGTCTGGCGGAGTTTCTGTAGGGAACTGGGGGCCACCGTCAGTCTCTCGTCTGGGTACCACCCCCAGACGAACGGGCAGGCAGAGCGGACAAACCAGGAACTGGAGCAGGCCCTCCGTTGCGTGACCTCCGCGCACCCGACAGCCTGGAGTGACCATCTGGCCTGGATCGAGTACGCTCATAACAGCCAAGTCTCGTCTGCCACCGGCCTCTCCCCATTTGAAGTGTGTTTGGGGTACCAGCCCCCATTGTTCCCGCTAGTGGAGGGAGAGGTCGGGGTGCCCTCGGTCCAGGCCCATCTGAGAAGGTGCCGTCGGGTGTGGCGTACCGCCCGCTCTGCCCTGCTCAAAGCCCGGACGAGGGCCAAGAACCATGCAGACCGCCGGCGTGCCCCGGCCCCTGTGTACCAGCCTGGGCAGGAGGTTTGGCTTTCCACAAAGGACATTCCCCTGCAAGTGGAATCCCAAAAGTTGAAGGACAGATACATCGGACCTTTCCCCATCCTCAAGGTCCTCAGTCCAGCCGCAGTGAAGCTGAAGCTGCCAGCTTCACTGCGGATTC
The DNA here is from genome assembly GCF_902500255.1 of Thalassophryne amazonica. Classification (NCBI taxonomy): domain Eukaryota; kingdom Metazoa; phylum Chordata; class Actinopteri; order Batrachoidiformes; family Batrachoididae; genus Thalassophryne; species Thalassophryne amazonica. The sequence continues at coordinate 38,228,351 of NC_047112.1, read as the reverse complement.
ACCCGGTTTTCCATGTGTCCCACATCAAACCTCACCACGTGTCACCCCTCTGTACCCCCGGACCGGCGCCGCCTCCTGCCCGGATCATCGACGGGGATCCGGCTTGGACTGTGCGCCGGCTCCTGGACGTCCGTCGGAAAGGCCGGGGGTTCCAGTATTTGGTGGACTGGGAGGGGTATGGACCCGAAGAACGCTCCTGGGTGAAGAGGAGCTTCATCCTGGACCCGGCCCTCCTGGCCGACTTCTACCGGCGGCACCTGGACAAGCCTGGTCGGGCGCCAGGAGGCGCCCGTTGAGGGGGGGGTCCTGTTGTGTGGGCCGCTGAAGAGGAGGTACTGCTGGCCCACCACCACAAGATGGCGCCCTGCTTGAAGTGCGGGCTTCAAGCACGAGAGGGCGTCGGCTTTGCTGGAGGTGACAGCTGTCAACAATCAACACAAGCTGTCACCCATCATCACCACTACAAAGACCGGACTGCAACTCCACCTCCTCGCCGAGAAATCAACTACCATTCAGGTAATTTCTCTGCTGACTGACACTGTGTGTGTTTAACCTGAACTTCTATTGCAGCCATTTTCCTGGAGTGTTTCCTTATCTGGAGGATTGGCGTTTGGTGTGACAGTGACGGCTTCGCCTCACACCCCAACTCAGATAAGTGGTTGACCAGGAGCTGCACGAGTGTGTGTGATTGGAGGTGGAGGTTCTCCCTCCTTTACTTAAGACAGACTGTGGATTACTGAGTGTGCGAACTCACACTCATCTGGACTGTCTCTGTTCTCTGCCAGCAGTACCGGGTCTGACTGCTGAAGACAGCGGCCACCTGGGGCGCAGGGCTTGGCGGCTCCGGTGTTCTTCAGCTCCGTTGGTGGTGGAAGCTGTGTGGGGATCCGGCTCTTCTCTCTCCAGGCGTCTTCTATCGTCGAGCCTGCCCACACGTCACCTGGTGTATGATTGACAGTCACCATATTGTTATTGTTTGTACGTTGTTGTGCGATTCACAACATTAAATTGTTACTTTTTGGCTTATCCATTGTCCGTTCATTAACGCCCCCTGTTGTGGGTCCGTGTCACGTCACTTTCACAACGACTTCGCCAGTACACATTGCAGATTAAGTGTCTCACCCAAGGACACATGTAGGTAGCATGAGCAGGATTCGAACCCAGGTCTATATATTGACAGACCAGCTCTTTATCCACTCAGCTACCTGTTCTCCAGACCTGACCTGACCTCCATTAACTTGCTGAAAACTGTATGATCTGACCGTCTTTAAAATGGTCAGAAACACTCATTTGCCTTTGACTTGTACCCCACCACTCACTCAGCTTTTAGTTTTGGTTTCACTGATCAACTTAAATTGAATATTAGTGTGTCTAACTGTCTGTGTGTGTTGGACATTTGTTAGAATCTCATTCTTTTGGAAGGTAGCATCAGCTTGCCTGAGCTTGTTTTCTGTAAATTTTGCTGCCTACAATTTTGTACTGGGGGGGGGGTGAAAGTTATGAGACTTAACTACATGCTTTTGTGCACATCAGAGTGAACCAAAAAGACAAGCATGAAGAGTTTTAACTCTAAGCGGATTCTGTTCTGAGCAGGCTTTGCACAAAAATAAATATAGAGGATTCATCATCATTAATGTGTTTGTGCTTCCTGTGATTATTTACACTGTAGAATTAGACAGATTTGAATATAAAAGATACGTAGAAACCATGAGCCTGTTCTTGTGCATGGGAACAGCTCTAAACTGCCAGTTTATCAGACCCCATGCGGATAACACTTTGAAAGCATGCTCAAATATTCAAAATATTTGTCCAAAAATGCTCTGTGCACTCTGCGTTAAGCTTCGAATCAAACTATTTTTCCAACAGTGTTAATGTTATGGTGTTTTACAGAATCCTCTGGAGTCAAGTTTTCTCAAGAAAGCTGGAAACCATGCAGGTGCAGCTCCACAACATGTTCAGGTTTATTCCACTCTTGTGGTGATTTTATTGGATTGGCATGATAGATGCACGATGTAAAAGGCTTTTGAGGTCACTCATGTGCCCCAAGTGTCATTGTCAAAAGATTGAAGCCATAAATGAAGCAGAAATAAGCGCTGCCACGTCAGACTGATGATGAAATCTGTCGTTATCTGTCATCTTTATGCCAAGTCAGCTGCTTAAAAAAACCCAAATAGCAGAAGATATGGAACTGTAAGGAAAAGGGGACCACAGGGCGAAGTCATAAAATTTGAAAGTGGAGTGTAACACTCAGAGATGGAGAGAGGCAGACGGGAAAATGAGAGAGAAAATGTGAGAGACAGAGAGGGGTGTTTGCCACTCACCATGCCCACAGGTCCACTTTCTCTACTTGGTAAGTCTGAGTCACCCCAGAGGAGCTGTGGAAAAGCTGACTGACTAACTGACTGACTGACTGACTGACAGCCTGCGCCAACTGTGCCATTTCAGCTCCAAGTATCAGCTGGTAGTGCAATCCTCACTGCTGAATTTGGGTGCCACAGATGTCCCGCTCCGTCATCTCCCGTTCTATCCGTTGTCGGTCCGCTGAACTCCACAGCAGAGAGGGAAAAATAATACGATTTGTCCCCTTGTTCACACAGCCTGTCAGGAGGATGCTCCCTTCCCACAGAGGTCAGAAGTGGAGTTAACACACCCAACCAGCTGGTTGGTAACTGCAGCCAGTCTCTGCTATCCCGTCTCTCTCTTTCTCTCTCTCTTTGCAAAAGTGAAGAATCACTTTGTGGAGACGCGGCACGGTACCGTCCCGCTCAGACATTCAGCCAGAAAGACTAACAGGAGAGAAGGCGAAACAAGACTTTCAGCCAGTCATCCCAAGAGATTCACTGTCCGTATGAGAGTCTGGAGGCAGTGCTGCCAGTTCTCCTTCCCTCCCTCCCTCTTCCGCTCTATCCCTCCTTCTATTCTTTCCTCCCTGCCTGCCTCTCCTCTTTCATTCTCCTCTCTATTTTTTACAGCCCCCGTTGAGACACTCTTATTGTGGCAATTGCATTAGCCCTTAGCGAGCGAGGGATGGCTCTTAGTGCCTAATGCAATGCTGTCTCTCTTTCTCCTTATCTATCCTCTCTCTTTCTCAGTCTGCTTCCCTCGATCCAAGCGTCTCACTTTGACATGTACCCGTACACACCTCCTCTCCTCCCTTCTTTACAGCTTTCTTCATTCTCTGAGAGTTGCCCCTTTAAGGGAAACTGTCTCAGATTTTTTTTTTTTTTTTTTTTGCTTTATTGTGGAGTTGCTGGGCTAGTTTGAAGGAGTCCAGGTGCAGGATCATATTTCTGCAGCCTCAGAGACATCATTTGTGTTTCCGTGTTTGTCTCCTGATTGTCTCAAATGGTTACCAGCTATTACTGAAATATCGGTCCGGAGTGCCAGTGCAAGAGATGCATATGCAAAATCAATGAAACAACTGCACCCCCCCCCCCCCCCCCCCCCCCAAAAAAAAAAAAAATCCATTAACAACTTAGTTTTCAACCTTGAAAACACACGAATGAAGAAATCTAGAGAAAAGAGAAAGTCTAAAACAGAAGTTCTCTGATCAACCTCTCACTGTATTTTTGTTATCCTGCATTGTGACCAATAACTTGTCTCGTTGTCTCAGTTGCAACTTTTCTGTATAAATTACTGCACATTCTTGTCAGTCTTGTTCTGTGCCTCCTGTATTTTTGATAGAATGGCCATAGCATATGACCACCCCACTAACTCTGGTCTGCTTGAAGTTTCTTCTGGGTAAAAGGGAGTTGCTGCTTGCTACTGTTACCAGTATGGATAGCATATTACTGGGTTGCAACTTGCACCTGTTGGCAAGTAATAGGAGACACAAATTTTCAAGAAAATATCAATCAATCAATCAATTTTTTTTTTTATATAGCGCCAAATCACAACAAACAGTTGCCCCAAGGCGCTTTATATTGTAAGGCAAGGCCATACAATAATTATGTAAAACCCCAACGGTCAAAACGACCCCCTGTGAGCAAGCACTTGGCTACAGTGGGAAGGAAAAACTCCCTTTTAACAGGAAGAAACCTCCAGCAGAACCAAGCTCAGGGAGGGGCAGTCTTCTGCTGGGACTGGTTGGGGCTGAGGGAGAGAACCAGGAAAAAGACATGCTGTGGAGGGGAGCAGAGATCGATCACTAATGATTAAATGCAGAGTGGTGCATACAGAGCAAAAAGAGAAAGAAACAGTGCATCATGGGAACCCTCCAGCAGTCTAAGTCTATAGCAGCATAACTAAGGGATGGTTCAGGGTCACCTGATCCAGCCCTAACTATAAGCTTTAGCAAAAAGGAAAGTTTTAAGCCTAATCTTAAAAGTAGAGAGGGTGTCTATCTCCCTGATCTGAATTGGGAGCTGGTTCCACAGGAGAGGAGCCTGAAAGCTGAAGGCTCTGCCTCCCATTCTACTCTTACAAATATGTAAATTAGCAATAATTTTCACTTGGAATCACACTGAATTGAAGACATGTTTGTGAGCAAAGTGCTCAGGGTGGCTGTGGGCTGCTATTATGTGAAAAGAGGCTGTGGAAAAACCCCAGACTCTAGCCACAGAAGACAAAATCCTGTGAATAATACTTTTTAAAAAGCCTAGCATGGCTCTGCAGAAGAGAAAAAATAAAGAAGAGTGGATGTTTTGTGTGGTGGAAGCGCACCCACTGACTTGCAGAATGTTGTCCAGCAGAGTGACACTCCCACTGCATCTCGTTATTATTATTGGCTTGCAAGATCCACTCTCCTCTCCTCCAGCATTAAAGGAGGAGTAAAGAACCTCCCTTCTTGGGAATGACCAGTATACGATCTTCCGCTGGACGAGCTCCAGGATCTGCTCAAAGAGCACCTCGACGCGCTGGAATGGCCACATCTCTGCAACGTGGAACGTCCACAAAACAGAAAGGAAATCAGGATCCCACGCCTCCTCCTCCGCCATAGCACAGGACTCCTACAGCCTGCTGCTCTTGCCTGTATGCCGGCAGCGAAGCCACTTGGCTGGGCTGCTGGACTTGCTCAGCCATGATCTCACCACTTCCAGAAGTGCAGTTCCTCTCCGATCATATAAACAGAAGAGTGTGTTACCAACCCCTCAGAAGTCGTCTCACATTTCTCACACTTTCTCAGTTGCGAATACTAAATTGAGAAGGGTTTCAGATGGGTTTGAGATGCCCGTGTCAACTCTGTGACTATTTTGTGAGAAAATTTGTCACCTGAAATTTTAGAACATGTTCAAAATTTCACATACCTGCCAACATTTGAATTTACCAACGTGGTACAGCCACGCGTGGCTGCAAGCGCCAACGGCTCGAAGCATAACTAGAGGGGTCCGGGGGTGTGCCCAGACCCACACAACTGCGGGACTAATGGGGGTCCCACACACACTCATGCAGGACACAGGACACAGGACATGAGGGTAAATACCAGTGTCGCCAACTGAAATGTCCCCTCTAAAAATTGGTCCACCCTGCCTTCACTGTGCATTTGTCTGAGACTGACCCTGAGTCTGACTCTCTACACCCAAAGCAATCAAAGGGAATAATGTGATTATTAACCATCAGATGAAAAATTAAAACCTCTTAAATCAGTGTAAAGACAGTTTCAAGCAGAAATGAGGCTGTTTTAAGCAGAAACAAGGCAATAATCGGTGAGTTGCTACTGATGCTCCAAAATGACAGCAGCACGTCAGACTCAGAAGCGCTGCTGTGGTGCTCTGATCAGCCCTCCATCTTTTATTATGAAATAATTCTGAATTTATGTGGAAATGATTGTTGTACAAAACCTTCAGATATCTGTCGTTGAGACAGGTGATGAGTGGAGTGCAGTTTTAAGTAGAAATGAGGTGATAATCAATGACTCGGAGGACATGCAGATGGTTTATGTGACACAGGAAGATACAGAGGACAGGGTGAGATGGAGACAGATGATATGCTGTGGTGACCCTTAGTGGGAGCACCTGAAAAAAAGAAGATGAAGAAGACAATAGCTTGGTGACATTACCTACACTGAGCACCATAGTTACTGAGGCTATATGCCAGGCATAGTTTTTAATACCCACACCCAAGCCACCCATTATGATAAAACCACCCAGTCAGTCATAATAGTACATATTCATTAATCAAACATCCAAAACAAGGTATACAGGGCCTGATTTACTAAGATACCATAATGAGGGCTAAATTACATGGGCAGTCTGAACTTTTGTGCACTGGCGTGGAGAATGGTTTGCGGGTGATTTATTAAGAGTAAATGTGCAATTAATAGCGGGGAGTAACGTGGCATTGACAGGAGTATGTGAACTGAGGATTTTCCACGTATTAATGGCCGTAAGCACAAAATGAATGTAAATTAACCATTTAAGTTAACTCAAGTTAGGCGCAAGCTACCGTGCAAAGAACTATTGCACGGTATATATATATATATATATATATATCCCAGTCTCCCCCCCCCCCGTGCTCCCGTCACAAAATGAGTCAAATTTTAGTGATTTTTTTAACTCACTATTACTATTAACTCTACTCCTTGCCCCAACCCTAACCATAACCAGTCCGACCCCCCCCCCCCCCCGCTTCACTTTTAATTTCATGCAGCCATCACGAATTAATTATAATGAATTTGTGCTGCCGTAACAAAAATGAGGTGCTTTTCATCACAATATCATGAACCAATAGATTGTCTATTTCGTGCTGCTGAATCACGACTTGCCGTGAGACCAGGTTGCTACACACACACACACACACACACACACACACACACACACACACACACACACACACACACACACACACACACACACACACACACACACACACACACACAAGCAGTCCAAATACAGTATGTACTCATGATGCAATTTCTGCACCTTCAAAAAAAAAAAAGCCTGGTTAAATCAGTGTAAATGAAAGATTGTTTCAAAAATAAATTTTGCTGTCATTACAACAGGAGCACCTGCAACAAATACAGTATAATAACCAGAGTTATTTCAGCAATGAAGCACCTCTGAGGCAGAAACATAACTGCTGGAGGCTCCAGTTGTTCTCAGCTGTAAATCTGAAATTATTAGAGGGCAATGGGAAAGATTAGAGTGTATTTCAAAGAGTACTACATGTCCAGACATAGCATTCATTAATTTAACTCTTGTGTTGCCTTTGAAGTCAGATAACGTCTTACAAAAGCAGTTTGGAGGATGAGAACTGCAGTCTCTGCAATGTTCCTGGAGCTGCCTGTCCGCTTACAAGACTTCACTGCACAAAATTAGGCTTTAGTGTCTTTTTTTCCCCGCCTTATTATTCACTCAGTTTCAGCTGTTTTTCTTTGCAAAGGAGGCCACTGATACATCGATGAGGAGGACTGTGTGTGAGGCACATGCTTAATAAATCAGCACAGCCGACAGTTAAACGTTGCTCTATCATCAAAAAGCTGCCGAAAACTCAACAGCAATTAGTGTCATAAAGTAAAATCACACACACAAATATATATATATATATATATATATATATATATGGCTATGTGATATAATAAAGAAGAAATCTTTAAAGGGAGCTTTAATCAAAGCAACAGTGTTGTCTGTATTTCACATGCTTCACTCTGGGTCTATTTGTTTGCTCAAACTAGTCTGAAATATTCAAACTTTCCAGCAGACTGAGCCCAAATAAAACGGTGACTGGATGAACGACTGTGATTATGCTCTTAATCCGAGTGACTAATACTAAAAACATCTCCAGAACACCAAGGTGGTTTGGTTCCAAAGCACACATAGGAAGGAAGATTTAAAGTAAGTTCTTTCAGCGTCTCCTTCCTTCTTTTAAACTCAGGGTCGCCACAGCAGATCTGATATAGATCTGCATGTTTATTTTGTTTTACAACAGATGCCCTTCCTGAGGCAACTTCTCATTACATGGAAAGTGGGCAGAGATGGCCTTGAACTGGACACAACTGCAGGAGTCAAATGTTGGAGCTGTGAGTTCGACAGGGTTTAATTTTCATTTTAATTTAATTTAATTTCATTTCTATAGCGCCAAATCACAGCAAAGCTGCCTCAAGGTGCTTCACACAAGTAAGGTCTAACCTTACCAACCCCTAGAGCAATCACACAGGCGACAGTTTAATGAATGTTCAGGCAGGGTTCAGTACACAACAAGGCTGGCAGTAAAATGCAACATTATCCAAAGCATGAGGCAAAAACAGGGTCCAAAACAGCAAGGCAGGTACAGGACAAAACTCACAGAAGAAACACTCAAATGAAGGTACAAGGCACGGCGATCTCACAGGAAAGTGAGGAAAGAGGTGCAACTTATAAAGGGGAAGTAACAAGCAGGAACTGCAGGACAGGTGTGGTGGAAGGATCTGGAATGGGGTGTGGCAAACAGGAGGGAGGACTGGAGGGAAACGCCCAACACTAAATGCCCACACACAAGAGAAATCCCACACAATAAACCCAATCATGAACAAAAAGACACCAAAAATATCCCAAAACCCAAACCCTGACCAAATCCCACAGTCCAGTCATGACACAAAACCTCTCAATCGTCCCTTGTCAAAGCGTTAGAGATCTTGTCAACAAATTCTGGAAACTGGCGTTGATCACTGACTCACCAGTTGTGCTCTCTAGTCCCTTTTCTCAGACACTGGACTTCACCATTTATATGCCCTTTGAGCCATCGGTCAATGTAAAGACTGGACTCTATGTGTGTATGGTTGCTTAGTTGCAACATTTCTGTCTTTGCATGTATGATCATTATTTGTTGTGCTTTCTTTTATTTGTTATTTTGTTGCAGTCAGTATGAAAAAAGCCTGTGGTTACTCCACTGAGTCTGATCTGCTTGACATTTCTTCCTTTAATCAATCAAATGCCCCAGGGTGGTTTTCCTTACCATTGTTGCCAGTGTTACTCATGTGAAACACCTTGGGGTGACTTGAGTTGTGATTTGTCACTGTATAAATAAAATAGATTGAAAATGTAATTAAATTACCACTGAATTTCAATAGAGTAACATGGTGGATTAGTAGTTTGCATGACTGCCTCACAGCAAGAATGTTCTTATATTGCTTCCCACACAGTCTTTTCTTTGTGGAGTTTGGGGAAGTAACCTGTAATGCACTGGTGTCCTGTTCATGAGGAGTTTCAGACTTTCATCCATACTCTGCAGTCTATCCATGGATAGGCACTAGTGTCAGGAACTCAGCAATCTCCTAGACTTGAGCACACCCCCCCGCCGCCTTCACTGCACATGTGTCACGTCGGAGCGTTAGCAGCGATTAACGGATTATGGCCTTGTTTCTGCTTAAAACTGGCTTTAGAATGATTTAAGAGGTTTTAATTTGTCACCTGATGGTTAATAATCACATTATTCCCTTTGATTGGTTTAGGTGTAGAGAGTCAGACTCAGAGACTCAGTCTCAGACGCGCTGCTGTCGCGCTCCGATCTCTTGCAGTGTTCCCTGTGCAAGTGTATCATCTAGGAAACAGCAGATAACAGATAGCCAATAGCAAATGACTGGGATCTGGAGCAAAAAACTTGAATGGGATATCACTGATGACAATGGAATGGAAGGGATTTTCAAAGCATATCAAAGTTCTTTAAAATCCCACCACATTTAAAAGAAGAAGATGCCACAATCATATATATCCCGATATGGTAGTCTGATTGGTCCCCCCCATCTGATCACCCCCCCCGCCTTACCTGAGCATGTGTCATTTTGGAGCGTCAGCAGCGATTCACCAATTATCGCCTTGTTTCTGCTTAAAATTGACTTTAGAATGATTTAAGAGGTTTTACTTTATCATCTGATGGTTAATAATCACATGATTCCCTTTGATCGGTTTGGGTGTAGAGCATCCGACTCAGACTCGCTGGTGTTGCAGTCTGATCGCTTCCCCCGTCTTTTATTATGAATTATTGCTTAATTTATATGGAAATGATTGTTGTACAAAAGCTTCAGATATCTGTTGCTGAGATAGATGATGACTAGAGTGTTGTGTGGGCCGCCAGAAGAGGAGGTACTGCTGGCCCACCACCAGAGGGCGCCATGCCTGAAGTGCGGGCTTCAGGCACCAGAGGGCGCTGCTGCCATGGACACAGCCGGGGGTGACAGCTGTCACTCATTATCTCATGACAGCTGTCATCCATCTACACTTCATCATTCCACTCCATAAAAACCGGACGTCATCTCCACCTCGTTGCCGAGATATCATCTACCTGTGAAGGTAATATTCTCAGCCTTAACTGTGTCTTAGTCTGAACTCTTTTTGCAGCCGCTTTCCTGTGGTGTTCCCTATCTGAGAGATTGGCGTTTGGTGTGATCAGCGACGGCTTCGCTTCACACCCCAACCAGATAAGTGGTTAGACAGGAGCTGCACGAGTGAGTGTTAGAGGTGGAGGTGGAATTCCCACCATTTTTGTTACTGGGTGTGCACGCACCCACATATGACTGTTTTTGCTCCTTGCCAGCAGTACCAGATCCGACACTCGGAGACGGTGGCCACCTGGGGACTCGGAACTTGGCGGCTCCAGTATTCTCCAGGTTCGGTGGCGGAGGAAATCGTGTGGTTCCGGTTCTTCTCAGGACAGACGTCTTCTATCCTCGAGCCTGCCCACACGTCACCTTTGTGGATTGACTGTTTGCTCAAATTCTGTAATCCTCTGTGTTTTTGTTGTGCTCTTTCACAACAATAAAGTGTCCATATTCGACTCTTTCATTGTCCGATCATTTGCGCCCCCTGTTGTGGGTCCGTGTCACTACACTTTCCCAACATAGAGTGCAGTTTTAAGCAGAAACGAGATGATAATCGGTGAATCACTGCTGATGCTCTGAAATGACACGTGCAGTGGAGGAGCAGTGAAAGAAAGGGGAGTGCTGAGCCCCTCACACCAGCACCCATGCGCCTCAGGGCCTATCGAGGACGTATTTCTTTTGAATTTATAAGTTCTTACTTTTCAAATTAAGTTACATGCATTTATTGTCCTACAACAAAATTATCATACCCCTTCTAAGCCCCACCAAGAAGAAGAAAACACCAGGAGCTGTCACTGGAAACAAACTAATGCTGCATATTTTCCAAAACTACTACAGTGTTGCGTTTCAAATTAGGTTAATTCCATGCTTTATGGTTTCATGTTTCTTCTGGTATGACCTTCTCTCTTTGGGTATGTTGATATAATTTTGAGACCGTTGTGCTGCAGTATCTCAGTAATAGTGTGTATTGTTTCAATGATGTAGAAATGTCTATGCAAAGAAAAGTATTGTATACAGTATGCTTTCTGTAATCCTGTTACTGACACTTGATGTTTGATCTATAAAATGATAGAGCATAATGATGAAAAAGTGAGGAGACACACAGCCTAGCCGTCCGTCTATGATTTTTTTGAGGGCAGCCTGATTGCTGTGCCAATAGGGATGCCATGCACACTGCTGGGAAAGAAAACCTACGCAAGAAATGTAGGAGGAAACACATTTTTGCACAAATACATAAGAATTTCACTCATTAAATGAGATGCAAACATTTGCGCATATACATATTCACAGCCTGGCCAGCGTCAACCAAGTAGACAAGTATTTAACTGCATTCCCTGCTTGAAACTACAACTGTGAGTTATGCAAATGAGCTTCAAATGTTCCTTGGCATGTGGCAGTTTCCCAGTTCTCCTGCCCACATCCTGTTTCCAGACCAAACCAGAGCTCGCTTCTTCACACAGGGCAATGGCAAAACCTCAGATGAATAATGGCGCTGATGAAAAAGGCCTTTCTAAAGTTTATCACAATGCTTTTTTCTTTTCAACACATTAATTATTTGTAATTTATGTACTGTAGTGCTACAGATTTTTGTCAGCTTTCTTGAAAAAGCACTTTTTTGAGTTTTTAGTCAAGCCTCCTGAGATATTGGCGAGACGATTGTAATAACCAGTGGTGGGCGCAGTTCCTTAGCGGATTAGCTTTTCAGCTAACTTTGAAAACCATCACGGTCCTATTACCAGCTTGCACTGCATTTAGTTCCACTAACTTTAAGTCAGCTAAGATTTCTTTGAATAACATTTAACCGCCAAAAATGTTTGCAAACCCTAAAATTATGCATGTTTGTTCCTGTTCTTACACTAATCCAATAAGTGAAGCTCAGACATTGTGCACGCACTCATCAAGCATCACTTCAAGGAGACGGAGGAGCGGCAGGTCAAGCCAGAGTAAATGCATTAAACAGATTAATTTAAAAATTTTTGATGTGTATTGTTATTTCTGACCATTTCTGCGAAGTGAATAAACTGTATGTTGAGTGGAAACTAATTTTGTTTCATCATTTCCTAGATCTTGTTTATTGGTTTAGCGTTATCACAGTTAACCTTTCAGTTAGTAGATTAGCGGTTATCAAAGTTAACTTTTAGGTTAGCTGTGCTCACTGTCATATAATGTGATTATATAGTACACATAAATGGTGTAATACATCTTTAAGAGAATCCGGCCACTGCGCATGTGTAGTCTAGTGCGCATGTCCGTGTCCAGTTGAAAAGTTAGCTACAAGAAAGTAAGCTGTGTTCGTGTGTGTGTTCCTGTGAATTCTCTAACAATATAATAATCCTCTGTGGAATATACCCGTGTAGACATTTGGATTATTTACATGGTGTCAGAAGACTTGATGAACACTTCGCTTTGTTTGGAAGATGGCCAAGTTTAATCCACCGGAGAATTTCAGATTCGATCATCCGAATGAGTGGGCTGATTGGCGGCAACGTTTTCAGCGGTATTGTATGGCTACGAAACTGTTCAAAGAAGACGGAGAAGGTCAGTTCACTGATATATGCTATGGGCTCTGAAGCCAAGAACGTTTTCAAATCGTTCACTTTCGATGAGATTGGAGAAGAGGAGGACTTTGATACTGTATTAGAAAAATACGACGAGTACTTCTTCCCCAAGCAAAATGTGATTCACGAGTGCGCTTGCTTCTACCAAAGATGGCAGCGGCCCAGGGAAAAGGCTGAAATGTTTATCATAGCGCTGTACGAAATGTCTGAACACTGTGACTTCCGTGCATACAGAGAGGAACACATTCGTGACCGTATTGTCGTGGGCATCCTTGATAAAGAACTGTCACGTAGGCTACAGTTGGAGTCTAGACTAACGCTAGCTGACACGATGCAAACCTTCCGCCAGTCAGAAAAGGTGGCGTTGCAGGTGCACCAGCAGCAGGGGGAAGCATGCGTCTCGGTGCAGGAAATACGTGGGAAAGCAGCAGACAAAGGAAAGCCAAGATGGCAGCCCCAACGAAAAGAAAACGGACAGAGAGGAGATCCAAAATGCGGCAGATGTGGAAAAATTAGATATCAAGATCCCGAAATGTGCCCAGCTGAGAATTCTACATGCAACAACTGTGGGAAAAGGGGCCACTGGGAAAGGAAATGTTGCAGCAAAACAGTTAGAAAAGTAACTGAGGGGGCAGAGGAGACACAATTCTTCCTGGGGGCTGTGACTAACACAAAGAGAAATGATGAACTGATGAACTATGGACTGTGCAGTTTACAATTGGGGCAACGCCGGTCAAATTCAAGATTGACACTGGCGCCGACAGAAATGTCATGGGAGTGGAGACATTCAGCAAATTAGTTCCAGAGAAGAAACTAGAGCCCTCCACTGTCACACTGTGCAGCCCGGGCGGTCAGCTGGACTGTCTGGGGAAATTCACAGCCAACGTTGAATACAAAGGCAAGCCCTACTCCTTCCCAGTGTATGTCATCCGTGGCCAGACAGCAAACAGCCTGCTCAGCAGAGACACTGCAACCATGGTGGGACTGGTGAAGCGCATGGAGGAAGTTCACAAGGCATTTGGTGAGCATGGGACTCTCAAAACAGATCCAGTCAAGATCCAGTTGAAGGAGAATACTCAACCATACGCCGTGCACACCGCTCGCCGAGTTGCCTTACCTCTGATGCAGAAAGTTAAGGAGGAACTAAAGTGAATGGAGGAGAATGACATCATTGAGCCGGTGACCGAGCCAACAGAGTGGTGTGCGCCTATGGTGCCTGTTCCGAGGAAGAATGGAAAGGTGCGCATCTGTGTGGATTTAAAGAGGTTGAACAAAGCTGTGAGGAGAGAGAGATACATCCTTCCTACTGCAGAGGAAATCACTGCAAAACTCAGCGGTGCAATGACATTCACCTCACTCGATGCAGCCTCTGGATTTTGGCAAATCCCTCTGCACCCTGAAAGCAGCAAGTTGACCACGTTCATTACACCCTTCGGGAGGTACGCATTCAAAAGACTCCCATTTGGCATCAGCAGTGCTCCCGAAATCTTCCAACGCAAGATGGCGGAGACTCTCAGCGACCTCAATGGCGTGGCAATGTTCATGGACGACATGCTGGTGTATGGACAGACACCAGAACAGCACGACCAGTGCCTCAGCAAAGTGCTCAAGAGGATTGAGTCAGCCGGTCTGAAGCTCAACAAAGAAAAGTGCAAGTTCAGACAGTAAAGGCCATCCGAGAGCTACCAGCACCACACGACATCCAGGAGCTGAGATGAGTGCTGGGAATGTTCAACTATCTGGGGAAATTCATACCCAACCTGTCTACAATAGGCCAGCCATTGTACACACTGCTCAAGTCCAAGTCAGCCTGGGTATGGGACCATGCCCAGCAGGAGGCATTTCACAAGATCAAAGAGTGCCTCTCCACCTCTCCAGTCCTGAAGTTCTATGACATGAACAGACCATCTGCTGTCTCAGCTGATGCCAGCAGTTATGGCATTGGCTGTGTGCTGCTTCAGTTGCATGACAACAACTGGAAACCAGTGGCCTACTGCTCTCTCCAACTGTCTGATGCGGAAACTAGGTATGCACAGACTGAAAAGGAGTGCTTGGCGAGTGTGTGGGCTTGTGAGAGATTCGAAAAGTACCTGTACGGTCTGGAGGACTTCAAGCTGATGACAGACCATAAGCCCCTCATTCCCCTCATGAACAAAAAGGACCTGGACAATGTGCCAATACGATGCCAAAGGCTACTCATGAGGCTCATGAGATTCAAACCAACTGCAGAGTACGCACCAGGAAAGACACTGACTGTGGCCGATACACTGTCATGCAGTCCACTACAGTGCCAGCAAGAGGAGAGTGACACTCACAGCGAGGTGGCGTGTTACATAGCCGCCATCGTGGAGAACATGCCGGCTACCCCAAACAGGGTGGAAGCCATCAAAGTAGCCACAGCAGCCGACCCCAATCTACAGCTGGTGTTGCAGTACATCAAAGCAGGGTGGCCAGAGTACATTGGGAATGTACCAACAGCAGTACGTGAGTACTTTCCAATAAAGAATGAACTGTCTGAATTCAATGGCATTGTCACCAAGGGAAGCTGAATGGTGATTCCAGACACCCTGAGACAAGACACACTGGATCGCATTCACGATGGGCACCAGGGACTGACCAAATGCAGAGAGCATGCCCAGGTGGCTGTATGGTGGCCCGGCATCTCAGGTGAAATCAAGCGGAAAGTCCAGGCATGCCAGGTCTGCCGTGAGTTGAAACCTACACAGCGAAAAGAGCCCCTGATCTCAACTCCACTACCCGACCGCCCCTGGAAGAGAATCGCCATTGACCTGTGTGAACACAAAAGACATACCTATCTTGTCATGTCAGACTACTTCTCAAGATTCCTGGAAATCCTCCACTTACCAACAACAACTGCTTCACAAGTCATCACAAAGCTGAAGGCAGTTTTTGCCAGATTCGGATGTCCAGATGAGGTGGTGTCTGACAACAGACCCCAATTCTCATGTCAACAGTTTGAAGACTTTGCCAGAGACTTTGATTTCATGCACATCACATCGAGCCCTCACAGTCCCCAAGGCAATGGACATGCAGAGCGGGGAGTTCAGATTGCAAAGAGGATTCTTAAACAGAAAGACCCTCTGCTCGTCCTCATGTGCTATCGGTCCACACCTTGCACCACCACTGGTGTGATCCCAGCAGAGCTGCTGATGGGCCTCAAAATCAAAACAACCCTGCCAACACTGGAGGCGAATCTTCAGCCACAATGGCCCGACCTAGTGGCAGTCAGAAACAGAGATGCAAGTGAGAAGCAAAAACAAGCCTTCTACTTCAACCAGCGATACGGCGCAAGGCCCTTGCCATCACTGAAATCTGGCGATCCCGTCCTCGTGAAGCTGGACCACCAGAAGTCGTGGCAGACACCTGCTGTGGTCACCGGAGAAAGCATTGCACCACGCTCCTACATCATCACAACTTCACAAGGAGAGAGAGTGAGACGCAATCGGCGTCATCTTCAGCACGCCCCAGCAGCAGCAGCAGTCCCCTGCGTTCCTGCCGAGTGCCAGCCAGGCGACGCCAGCCATCCGCCTGACCCAGCAACCCCCACTGACACCACTTTGCCAACCACCGGTGTCGTACCACCTGACAAGCCAGACAGACCCTTTCATACCCGGTCTGGCAGACTCAGTAAACCTGCTGAGAAACTAAACCTGTGAAGAGACAAAAATAAAAAAAAAGATTGATTGTGAAAAAAAAGAAAAAAAAAGGAGAAAACATGTTCATTGTGATTGTGAATTTCATGTTGATGTTACCTTGTTTACTTACCTTGTTTACTTTAAGAGATGGGTAATGGACTGTGGGGAGGAGATAATGGGAAAGAAACTTTTAAATCAGTTCCTAGGCTGTGATAATCTAAAAGCTGCAGTATCCTTTGAATGCACTTCTTGAATGCAATATCTTTAGAATGTTCAGTAATACTGTGTTGTGCCTTTGTTTACAGGGGAATATCAAAACTTAAAAGGGGAGATGTCATATAATGTGATTATATAGTACACGTAAATGGTGTAATACATCTTTAAGAGAATCCGGCCACTGCGCATGTGTAGTCTAGTTAGACCTCAGTGCTGCTTTTGATACTGTTGACCATAAAATTTTATTACAGAGATTAGAGCATGCCATAGGTATTAAAGGCACTGCGCTGCGGTGGTTTGAATCATATTTATCTAATAGATTACAATTTGTTCATGTAAATGGGGAATCTTCTTCACAGACTAAGGTTAATTATGGAGTTCCACAAGGTTCTGTGCTAGGACCAATTTTATTCACTTTATACATGTTTCCCTTAGGCAGAATTATTAGACGGCATTGCTTAAATTTTCATTGTTACGCAGATGATACCCAGCTTTATCTATCCATGAAGCCAGAGGACACACACCAATTAGCTAAACTGCAGGATTGTCTTACAGACATAAAGACATGGATGACCTCTAATTTCCTGCTTTTAAACTCAGATAAAACTGAAGTTATTGTATCTTAGAAATATGGTGTCTAACCAGATCCTTACTCTGGATGGCATTACCCTGACCTCTAGTAATACTGTGAGAAATCTTGGAGTCATTTTTGATCAGGATATGTCATTCAATGCGCATATTAAACAAATATGTAGGACTGCTTTTTTGCATTTGCGCAATATCTCTAAAATTAGAAAGGTCTTGTCTCAGAGTGATGCTGAAAGACTAATTCATGCATTTATTTCCTCTAGGCTGGACTATTGTAATTCATTATTATCAGGTTGTCCTAAAAGTTCCCTGAAAAGCCTTCAGTTAATTCAAAATGCTGCAGCTAGAGTACTGACAGGGACTAGAAGGAGAGAGCATATCTCACCCATATTGGCCTCTCTTCATTGGCTTCCTGTTAATTCTAGAATAGAATTTAAAATTCTTCTTCTTACTTATAAGGTTTTGAATAATCAGGTCCCATCTTATCTTAGAGACCTCATAGTACCATATCACCCCAATAGAGCGCTTCGCTCTCAGACTGCAGGCTTATTTGTAGTTCCTAGGGTTTGTAAGAGTAGAATGGGAGGCAGAGCCTTCGGCTTTCAGGCTCCTCTCCTCTGGAACCAGCGCCCAATTCAGATCAGGGAGACAGACACCCTCTCTACTTTTAAGATTAGGCTTAAAACTTTCCTTTTTGCTAAAGCTTATAGTTAGGGCTGGATCAGGTGACCCTGAACCATCCCTTAGTTATGCTGCTATAGACTTAGACTGCTGGGGGGTTCCCATGATGCACTGAGTGTTTCTTTCTCTTTTTGCTCTGTATGCACCACTCTGCATTTAATCATTAGTGATCGATCTCTGCTCCCCTCCACAGCATGTCTTTTTCCTGGTTCTCTCCCTCAGCCCCAACCAGTCCCAGCAGAAGACTGCCCCTCCCTGAGCCTGGTTCTGCTGGAGGTTTCTTCCTGTTAAAATGGAGTTTTTCCTTCCCACTGTTGCCAAGTGCTTGCTCACAGGGGGTCGTTTTGACCGTTGGGGTTTTTCCGTAATTATTGTATGGCTTTGCCTTACAATATAAAGCGCCTTGGGGCAACTGTTTGTTGTGATTTGGCGCTATATAAATAAAATTGATTTGATTTGATTTAGTGCGCATGTCCATGTCCAGTTGAATAGTTAGCTACAAGAAAGTAAGCTGTGTTCGTGTGTGCTCCTGTGAATTCTCTAACAATATAATAATCCTCTGTGGAATATACCCGTGTGGACATTTGGATTATTTACACTCACCATGAGTCCTCACTTGGTCTGTTTTTCACAATAACTTCAAAATTAAAAGAGCTAGAAGAATGATTTCTCGTGCATATGAATCAGCAACCTGAATGTCATCTGCTTATCTATATGCGGTGTCATGATGATGTGACGCTTAACCTCAGCTCGTGTGTCGTACATCATACTGACAAAGTGAGGAACACTGGGGTGATTTTTGATCCCACATTGTCTTTTGACCGACACATCAGAGAAATCACAAGGACTGCTTTTTTCTACCTTCATAACATAGTAAAAATTCATCCCATCCTGTATATGGCTGATGCAGAGACACTGATCCATGCATTTATCTTTTCTAGACTGGACTACTGTTGTGTGGGCCGCTGAAGAGGAGGTACTGCTGGCCCACCACCACAAGATGGCGCCCTGCTTGAAGTGCGGGCTTCAAGCACGAGAGGGCGTCGGAGTGACCAGGAGTGACAGCTGTCACTCATCATCCGTACCAGCTGTCACTCATCCACTACTCATCACCACCACCATAAAGGCCGGACTGCAACTCCACCTCCCCGCCGAGAAATCAACTACCAATCAGGTAATTTTCTCTGCTGACTAAAATTCGAGTATTAGTCTGATCTCTTTTTGCAGCCGTTTTCCTGGGACGGATACCCTGTTTGTGGAGTTGGCGTTTGGTGTGGACTGCGACGGCTTTGCCTCACACCCCACCCAGATAAGTGGTTATCTCAGGAGCTGCACGAGTGTGTGATTGGAGGTGGAGGTTCTCCCTCCTTTACTGAATACAGACTGTGGGATTACTGAGTGTGCGACCTCACACTCATCTGGACTGTCTCTGTTCTCTGCCAGCAGTACCGGGTCTGACTGCTGAAGACAGCGGCCACCTGGGACGCAGGGCTTGGCGGCTCTGGTGTTCTTCAGCTCCGCTGGCGGTGGAAGCTGTGTGGATCCGGCTTTTCTCTCACCAGGCGTCTTCTATCGTCGAGCCTGCCCACACGTCACCTAGTGTATGATTGACAGTCACTGTATTGTTATTGTCTGTACATCGTTGTGTGATTCACAACATTAAATTGTTACCTTTTGGCTATTCCATTGTCCGTTCATTAACGCCCCCTGTTGTGGGTCCGTGTCATGACACTTTCACAACAACTACTGCAGTGTCCTACTTTCTAGTTTACCACACTCCAGCATTAGGGGTCTTCAACTGGTTCAAAATGCTGCTGTCAGAGTTTTGACAAGAAGCAGAATGTTTGACCACACTACACCGATTTTGGCCTCCCTTCACTGGCATCCTGTCTCTATGAGGTCTGATGTTAAGGTTCTGTTAACCAACAAAAATTTTTATGGATTAACACCTACCTACTTACAGGAGCTGAACTAATTACACCCTATGTCCTGGCTCATGTTCTGCTTTCTCAGTGTGCAGGACTACTTTGTGTCCCTAGGGTGAATAAAAAGCCTGTGGGCCACAGATACTTCTCTTATCGTGCCCCTGTTTTGTGGAATGATCTTCTGATGGAAATAAAACAGTCAGATTCTGTACAGACATTCAAGTCCAGACTAAAGACGCATCTATTCTCCCTTTCGTATGGCTAGCATACTGGCATAGTATGGAACTATTCTTCCTATCCCATTAATTCATCTTATTATCAATGGAACAGATTTATGGATGTGCTGAGGAAGGACATGCAGGTGGTTGGTGTGACAGAGGAAGACACAGAGGACAGGGTGAGATGGAAACGATTGATCTGCTGTGGTCACCCCTAACAGGAACAGCCGAGAGACGAAGAAGAAGAAGCAATGGAACAGGTCTTAGCCTCACTTCATCTAAATTCTGGGTCTGTTAGTGAAGCTCAGGGCTATCTGCCGGTGATCACCTTACTATTCTCTGTGCGTCCCTGTCGATTTGCTGCTGGTGAAATCACACCTTAGGTGCAAATATTTCCAGCTGAATGATTCTGCTCTTTTTCTCTCTGTCTGAGGTACTGAGGAGACATCCATGGTGCTCGACAGACCATGAGCTGGTCCGGCTAAAGCTGATCAGCTTTTACTAAAGTGAAACTGAGGAGGCCTTGGATGGACGCTGGCCCTGCACCCCAGGGTGCCCAACCTATCTTATGACACCCTGCCTGTGGCACCAGTGACTCCATGCTCATCTGAATAATGCACTTTGTTTTTTATGCTATTTTGATTTGTCTGTTTCCTGTTTCTTCAGCTTGGTAAATCTTTGTAAAAACCTTGTTGTTGTGTGGGCCGCTGAAGAGGAGGTACTGCTGGCCCACCACCACAAGATGGCGCCCTGCTTGAAGTGCGGGCTTCAAGCACGAGAGGGCGTCGGAGTGACCAGGAGTGACAGCTGTCACTCATCATCCATACCAGCTGTCACTCATCCACTACTCATCACCACCACCATAAAGGCCGGACTGCAACTCCACCTCCCCGCCGAGAAATCAGCTACCATTCAGGTAATTTCTCTGCTGTAATTATTGTTGTCCAAAACATTGTTCTGTGTGCAGCCGTGTTCCTGCGGGCTCTGTCGAAGACTGGATTGGCGGACAGTGAGAGGACGACGTTCTTCGCCTCTCACTCCATCCAGGAAAGAGACCAACAGGAGCTGCACGGGTGAAATTGTTGCTGGAGGTGGAGGTTCTCCCTCCTAATTGTGTACAGACTGTGGGATTACTGAGTGTGCGACCTCACACTCATCAGGACTGTCTCTGTTCTCTGCCAGTAGTACCGGGTCTGACTGCTGAAGACAGCGGACACCTGGGGCGCAGGGCTTGGCGGCTCCGGTGTTCTTCAGCTCCGTTGGCGGTGGAAGCTGTGTGGGATCCGGCTCTTCTCTCGCCAGGCGTCTTCTATCGTCGAGCCTGCCCACACGTCACCTGGTGTATGATTGACAGTCACCATATTGTTATTGTCTGTATGTCGTTGTGCGATTCACAACATTAAATTGTTACTTTTGGCTTATCCATTGTCCGTTCATTAACGCCCCCCTGTTGTGGGTCCGTGTCACGACACTTTCACAACACTTGTAAACTGTTAATATGGCCTAAACAGTGGATCACCCCTCTGAGTCTGATCTGCTTGAGGTTTCTTCCTCATCATCATCAGAGGGAGTTTTTCCTTACAAATGTCACCTGTGTGCTTGATCTGGGGGTTAGTAAGGTTAGACCTTAGCCATGTGAAGTGTCCTGGGGCAGCTTTGTTGTGATTTGGCACTGTATGAATAAAATAAATTAACCAAATAGCATCATGTGACATCAAATGATTAAAAAAAATCACTCAGCCCAGTCTCACGTTTTGTTTTGTTTTTTTCGTGCTCCTGTGACGAAATGAGTCAAATTTACGTGATGTTTTTTTTTTTAAACTCAATATTACTAACCCTACTCCTACCTCCAGCCCTAACGTTACAATAACAACAATATCAATATCAACAATATCACGAACCAATAGATTAATGTATATTTCGTGCTGCTGAATCACAACTTGCCGTGACACTGGGTTCCTTTTACCACAATAACTTCAAAATAAACAGAGCCAGAAGAATGACCTCAAGTGCATATGGATCAACATTCACATGCTGATTTGTACATGATGCCATGATAATGTCATTTTGCACCGTCAGAAGGTTATGGGATCAGTTCCCACTTGCGGCCTTTCTGTCTGGAGTTTGCATGTTCTCCCTGTGTTTGTGTGTGTTCCCTCTGGGTGCTCTGGTTTCTTCCCACACCTAAAGACATGCAGGTTAGGTGAATTGGAAACTTTAGAATTGTCTTGGTGTCCTTGTAAAAGAGATCTCGATGTCAACAGAACTAACCTGATTAAATAAAGGTTAAATTAAAATTTAAAAATGATGCAATCTCAAAACCCCTCATTTTTCTGAATAACCCCTAAAATTAGAAGAGCTTTCCAGCTCTGCTCGTGAGTGCATATAAATGCACATGTGACATCATGATAGTGTCACTATGTAACATTATCATGGTCATCTATATTACTACAGTATGTACAAATTTGTTTATGAACAAGTACATATGAAGGTCACTTTTTTGACTGCGAAATCATACTGGATCATACATCACGCTACTATATCTGCAATATTCACCAACACATATTATGGGAAGATGCCTCAGGGAGAGACTAAGGGCCTTATCATACTTAGTACAATTGAGCAGGAAACAAGCCAAATCAGCCAGAATAGAAAAAAAACAAACAAACTTCGATGGGCAGTCGGGCGGGACAGACATTTGGACAGCCGTTGTACAAATGCCGGTCAACTACTTAGAATATGGGCAGATCCCACCTCAACTGATTTGTGTGTGTCTTGTGTTTATGCTTACAAATGCAGTTCAAATGTAGTTAGAACACAGTACAAATACCCAGAATGCTGAAAGAATGAATAAGAATGACAAGAATGCACTCGAATACTGTACAGTGCGGTCCAATCGCCGCCCGAAGTCTGGGGGGAAGGCAAGCAAGGGAAGGGGTGTGGCAGAGTGAGTGCTGTGGTCCACTGTCTTTTGAAGGCCTGCAGTGACTTCCTGCTGGATGTCGGATGATATCCAACATATGAACTGTGAACATGTAAACCCCATAACCCTTATTACTGCTGTAGCCATCGGCAATAGCCACCATTCCGCTGTGTATCACAGTAAACCCATAATCAGGGGACCCTGGACAACCTATATCAGTACAACTATTGGATGACATACGTAATTCAGAGGGGAGATAAGGCAGGTAGTGACAGTAAAGCATTACACAGCAGCCGCACGCTCCCCGGTACACGCTCTCTCTCTCTCGTTCTATCTCTCTCTTACTCCCACCAGGAAATCAGCTCTGTAGAGCTCTCTGTCTGGATAGCAGAGCGCCACAATCAGATGACACAGCATCACACACAGGCAGTGCAGCAATCAGATGATCCTGCCTCACACATGCCTTACCTCTCTCCACAATATGAGATGACTACACTGTGGTTCACGTGTGTGTCCTGCCAATTAGTGAATGCTTCACATGATGGACTGTCTGGACTGTGCAATCACGTGTTACGTGCTCTAACGTGCAGCGGGGCATCCTGCTGTCCAGCTGGATGGCGCACATTGCGCCGCTGAATGGCACATCACATGGGTTATATGTTTTGTGGTGGACAAGACGTACCTTTGGTACTTGGCTGATGTAAGCATCACAAGACACTTCCAGTATGACAGGAAATTTACCACAGGCTGCAGCCTGGCTGTTGTTCACCCTGTGCTGTGAGATACATCTGGAGCTGTTCCAAAGGTGAGTTTTTATGGTTATTTATATTGTAATAACTTGGTGGAACAGTCACATTGTCATCCCTTCTACAGATGGTGTCAATGTCATGATATGTGTATTACAGCTGTGACTCCCCGGTCAGCTGTGCTGTGCAGCGTCGCACCTCTGAACCGTATTGACTGCTGCCCCACAGCAAGTCAATGCATTTCAGAGGCTTGGCACAGTGCATCTGTTCGTGGTGTTACAGCTATGATGATCATAATATTTCACATACATTATCTAATCCATGAGAGGGAATGATAATGTATCTGTCATATAAGGTTTATTATGGATATAACAAACCATTCAGTTGTGCGCGCCGCTCCGCAACTCTGTGACTTATTGACTTGCAGTGACATACGGTGCCTTCAGTTTGTTCACATCAAGATGTATGAGTGCCACAGACATTGTACATAACAATATTTCCTTTTCGCAACCTGAACGGGATGCACGGGGGTGCACTCTGGAACATGCCAGCAGGATTAGATGTACCTGACCATGGCAAATGTCTCTTGAGAGAAATCAGACTGTTTTTGAGGCTGTGAGAATGCAGTCAGACTGCAGTTAGAGTCCACCTTGGCTGCTGGATATTTTTCCACTTTGACTGCGCCACAAATGTTTTGCACATGAGAAAAACATTTGGGAAGGCCGCACAACTGTACCCAACTGTTTAGACTGCTCTGAGATTGCTATCTGGCTTATCCGAATGCACCTCGGCCCGTCTGGATTGTGGGTTGAATTTCCATTCAGAGGGGATTCAGCCTCATTCGGCCTCCAGTGTGACGGGGTTATAAGAATTCTCTGAATGCATCTTTTCTTTTGCAACACCTGTGAAAATAGCAGCAATTCAGTTTGTTGCTCAAGGGCAGTTCAAGAAGAGGAACATTGCTGAAGCTGTGTATTGCTGAGGGTCAGCCCCCTTTACAGTAGAATCATATTTTTTTTTACAGTAGTGCAAAACACAAACTCTCTCACAAAGTTGAATTTACATTCTATTTTGATGCAAATGCTCATTGCTTAAAGCTGCAGAGACATTTTGCTGTAAGTTGTTTAATACAGGTTTTGTGTGCTTTCTTCTCCCATATACTTTTCAAACATCATCTACAGCTCAGCTTATAACAAACTCCAGTATTGTGTGTTCATTTTGTGTGCACTCACTTCAAACGCCAAGGATTATTCACACATTTATATTTTATTACACACTTCCCCCCAGATTTATTTCATAAGCTCTTTTTTAGCAGCAGACAATTTCACTTGTCATAGCAAAAACAGTGCAGATTTAATTAATCATAAACACCAGGTTCTAGTGAACCATAGCAGTGATCAAACATGCGGAACAGCAGTGAATACAGATATCATTAAGGCTACATGGCAGGCCTTGTTGTATTATTCTGACTTTCTGCCTGTTAGGTAATAGTATCCCTGGACATGAAAACAGTAAGGCTTATGAAAGTCTGACATTTGATCCGAATGACCTTGTTCTTCAGCCAAATGACTGACCTCTGGCTGGCCTTACCAGAGCAGTTTTGGAATGTGCAACACTTTGTCCAAATCTGGTTGAAAGTTGAATTCCTTGACTGCATGCACTTTGTTGCATCCAGAACACCGCAGAACTACCTTGGGTCCTGGATAGCAACCACCCAGGCAGAAAACCAGTCCATCCCTACATTGTGAAAATAAGCATCTTTATTATATGGCTGTGACGCTACGTGTGCTCTGATTGGCTGATTTCCTGTCTGATATTTTCCCATATCCGAACGCTTACCGTGACAATCGGTCTGAAATGCGTAGCCCATTCGTTACAAACCAGAAAACTAAAAACACGATTCGATAAACCAAGTCAGACATGAACATACTCCATAAATATCTAAACAGCATCGGAAGAAACACACAGATTGAAAGCTTACCACCTATCGACTGGACCATCTGTTAGCAAGTTCTTCATTCACCCAAAACCGTCAGCAGCTTTCATATTCGGGCAATACCATACATTTGTGGGTTTATATATACAACCCCAATTCCAATGAAGTTGGGACGTTGTGTAAAATGTAAATAAAAACAGAATACAATGATTTGCAAATCCTCTTCAACCTATATTCAATTGAATACACCACAAAGACAAGATATTTAATGTTCAAACTGATAAAAATTATTGTAAATATTTGCTCATTTTGAAATGGATGCCTGCAACACATTTCAAAAAAGCTGGGACAGTGGTATGTTTACCACTGTGTTACATCACCTTTCCTTCTAACACCACTCAAATGGATATTCTTAATTCATAATTGGGAATATTCTTAATTCATAATTGGGATTTGGTTGTTCAGGTGGAACTGTTAAAAAGTGTTTTTCACTGCTCAAACCATAACATTACAGGCTTATCAAGCCTGAAGGACAAATTGCCCGACTGTTTTGCTCCAGGGGAATTTCTTTGGCCGGGGGATCATTTGGCTGTTTCTTATCTCAACTCACAAAGACAATAAACTGCTTTTCACAGGACTGAAGCATGCTCCATTGCCTCCCCCCACCCCCCTCCTATCCCCCATCAACAGTCCCCACTCCGGCGCCTGCTCACGTCACCTCTTTTCCCACTCTGCGGGGGCGCTGCAGTTTAGCTGCAGCCCTTGTTACTCCCCCCAAGCCAATGGTGGCACATCTCAGGGTTGCTGCATGGCCTTCACCCACTTGCCTCAATTCGGATAACGGATTTCTTTGAACTTAATGCACATAAACAATGTCAAATGTGTATGTGCTGTCTTTAATTCTGATGTGTGCCATTATTACGGTAAACAAGTAATAATTGTGGACTAATTGCTGTCTGAGGTAACTGGAGTGTAAACATAATTTCTCCACTGTGAGATCAATAAAGTATATCTCATCTCATCTCAATAAGCATTTGGGAACTGAGGACACTAATTGTTGAAGCTTTGTAGGTGGAATTCTTTCCCATTCTTGCCTGATGTATGACTTCATTTGTTCAACAGTCCGGGGTCTCTGTTGTTGTATTTTGCGGTTCATAATGCGCCACACATTTTTAATGGGCGACAGGTCTGGACTGCAGGCAGCCCAGTCTAGGACCCGCACTCTTTTACTACAAAGCCACTCTTTTGTAACACATGCAGAATGTGGCTTGGCATTGTCTTGCTGAAATAAGCAGGGACATCCCTGAAAAAGACGTTGCTTGGATGGCAGCATGTGTTGCTCCAAAACCTGGATGTACCTTTCAGCATTGATGGTGCAACCACAGATGTGTAAGTTGCCCATACCATGGGCACTAACACCCCCATACCATCACAGATGCTGGCTTTTGAACTTGGCACTGGTAACAATCTGGATGGTCTTTTTCCTCTTTTGTCCCGACGTCCATGATTTCCAAAAACAATTTGAAATGTGGACTCATCAGACCACATCACACTTTTCCACTTTATGTCTGTCCATTTCAAATGAGCTCAGACCCAGAGAAGGTAGCAGCGTTTCTGGATGTTGTTGATGTATGGCTTTTGCTTTGCATGGTAGAGTTTGAACTTACACTTGTAGATTGTTAACTGACAGTGGTTTTCTGAAGTGTTTCTGAGCCCACGCAGTATAAGATCCTTTACACAATGATGCCGGTTTTTAATGCAGTGCCGTCTGAGGGATCGAAGGTCATGGGCATTCAGTGTGGGTTTTCGGCCTTGCCGCTTACGTGTAGAAAGTTCTCCAGATTCTCTGAATCTTCTGATTATATTATGGACTGTAGATGATGGAATCCCTAAATTCCTTGCAATTGAATGTTGAGAAACATTGTTCTTAAACTGTTGGACTATTTTTAAACACAGTTCTTCACAAAGTGGTGACCCTCGCCCCATCTTTGCTTGTGAACAGCTGAGCCTTTTGGGGATGCTCCTTTGAAACCCAATCATGACACTCACCTGTTTCCAAACAGGTGTTCTTTGAGCATTCATCAACTTTCCCAGTCTTTTGTTGCCACGTCCCAACGTTTTTGAAATGTGTGTTGCAGGCATCCATTTCAAAATGAGCAAATATTTGCACAAAAACAATGAAGTTTATCAGTTTGAACATTAAATATCTTATCTTTGTGGTGTATTCAATTGAATATAGGTTGAAGAGGATTTGCAAATCATTGTATTCTGTTTTTATTTACATATTACACAACGTCCCAACTTCATTGGAATTGGGGTTGTATATGATGGCCATGTAATAAACAAATTATTAACCTCGCCTGCTCAGCCTGTACGGTATTATCAGACCTCTGTGTTTTTCGCATGGACCTCGCTAACACTTAGTCCATTCTTACACCTCAGCCTGATATTTTTCTGTACAGACCGAGCAAGTGAGGTTAACAATCCTTTAATCTATCATAACCCAATAAATCCCAGGTCCAGTCCTCCCAGATCTCTTTGCTGATTTCTACAAAACCTTCCTAATAACAAAGAAGGTCAGTTTGTTAGAAATTGCAAAAAAGACCTGGAAGGTGTTGTTCAATAAACAGACAGGCAGAGAGAACCTTGGACCTGATTTAGACCTTGCTGGTGAATTCTGGAACCCATCCTGCAAGTGTGCCAAGTTTCATGGACGTCAGAGTGAAAAATATAAATTCTGGCCTTTGACCCCAATGACCTTGATCCCCAATGATTAACCTTACCTATACTTGATCTCACCCAGGCAATTCCAGAGCCCACCTACATATTGTGATGACTAGTCATAAACCCCAGTGCAGAATACAACAACTGTATAAATGGCAGATTCACTGCATCAGTCAGTATACTTTGAGATAGGCTGAACATACAGGTTTGGGTTTGGTACACAGGGAGTCAGCCATAAAGTTGATAGTGTGTCCGTGGGACAAGCAGCACATGAGTAATCCAGATTAATGAGCAGAGGATCCATATACAACTAGCGACAAGAGCCCACCTACATATTGTGATGACTAGTCATAAACCCCAGTGCAGAATACAACAACTGTATAAATGGCAGATTCACTGCATCAGTCAGTATACTTTGAGATAGGCTGAACATACAGGTTTGGGTTTGGTACACAGGGAGTCAGCCATAAAGTTGATAGTGTGTCCGTGGGACAAGCAGCACATGAGTAATCCAGATTAATGAGCAGAGGATCCATATACAACTAGCGACAATACCAAATGAACAGATCCAGAAATGGTAGACAAAGCTCAGGAGTATCTCGGAGGTAGTGTAACTCGGCAACTGTGGGAGAGACACAGGAAACAAATTGAGAAAATACACATGGGAGGAAGGCAATCTGCCACCGGAGTGAAGGAACAGTAATTGTTAAACAGTGTTTGAAACAATTAACATGGATGTCAGAGTGCAGAAGACGTAAAGCCACTGAAACAAACACAGAACAAGTGTTACAATAAAAGCATGAGGAATAACTAACATGGAGGAGAATTTCAGTAGAGAGCTTGAGGAATAAATAAAACACAGGAGACAAACTGCAAGGAACAAGAAACATAATATATACACTAGAGAAATACAGAAATCAGAACTAAACACCAGCAATGTGAACTACGACACATATATGTGCCAGGTTTGGAGACCATCAGAATGAAAAATCAAACTTTTGACATGACCAGCGACCTTGTCCTTTTCCAAAACAATCCATTTAAGGGAAACTTCAGAGTTGACTTTCATTCATATAACAAGTTTGTTGTAACTTAGCAAAAGCACATGGGAGAGGTAGGAGAACAAAAACATGGACAGACAAATGTTGCTCAAATGATATCGGATTTTTTGGGGGACCATGTAATCTTCTTTTGTACATAACCCATATTTGATAGCTGCATTTATATGGTTTTGACCTGAAATTCTCAGGATACAAAAGCGTGCATTTGTGCACACAAAGAATTTTAAGGTGGTTGCAACAAAATTTTACAACTAAAGACAAACAGATTTGCTTCTGACAGGAATTTCCTTTTAAAAAGTTTTTAAATGTTCACCAAGACTTGATCAACTTTTCAAATGATAAACAAGGACAAGGCTGCTTGTTGCAGTTTTGGTGTGCGCAGCGGCCATATCCCGTGTGACTTACGTTCAGAAGGAAGTAAGTCCTATATAGACCCTCAGGCCCTTTGGTGCTGCTGCTTATCTCCGGATGCCATAGTGTCAAATGGATGAGAGTTTATGACTGTCCCTTCACAGGAGGCTAGTCGACTTCCCCAGGCAAGGCCGGTACCCATTTACAGCTGGGTGGACTGCAATGAGTAGATTTAGCCTTGTTCAAGGACACAAAAGAGTAACATGAGTTGCATTCAAACCCCAGTCGACATACTGGGAGGCCAGTTCCTTATCCACTCGGCTACCTGCTCTACAATATGATCGACTGTTGTATGATAGAGTGCCGTATGATCAAATGATATTTGTACATGTGAGGTAAAGAGGTGAATCTGGTGATGACTGGATGTCTTTCATACTAGGGCTTTTTGAAGGATTCTTGGGTTACGTAGAGTGACTCAGATGAGACGTATTCCTTGCATGGTGAGGAAACATCAGCTATGATATTTTGACTATGTGGTGTACTTCTCTGGGCATGACCTAAGTAGGTTCCTCAGTAGTGAGGATACCAGCAGCTGGAGAAGCCCAAGGACATGCCCAAATTTCACGTGGGTGCGGTAGATACGTAGATGGCTACTTTTGAGAGGTTGATATGGACTGGTTGCCATCCAGGACCAAAGCAGCTCCATGGTGTGTTGTATACTGCAACATGTGGCACCAACAAATACTCCCAGACCTGACCTGATACATGATATGTGTCACATGTGAACAAAAGATATGAATCAGGTCGCTTGGATGTGATCGTGTAAACGTAGCCTGAATGCTGACAACACATTCTTGACTCATTACTTTAAACTGTAATATATCAGATCACTACAATTACAGCAGCAGCAACCACAAAGAAAAGTCAACCAGGTGGCAGGTGATTGTATTCAGGATTTGGTACAAAAGCAGGATCCAAGCATGGGTTTTTGAGAAGCAAAGATGGACAGTGGATCTCCAGTTTGTTAACAAACGAGGGAGAATACTGAAATGTTTAAAAACAATGTCCCTCAAAGAACAACTGGAAGGGAATTACATCAGTTCTTCCTCTACACTGCATAATATCATTAAACATATCAAGTAACCTAGAAGAATTTCAGTGCATAAAGGGCAAGGTTGTAAGTCTAAGGTGAACAACTGTGATGTCCTATCCCGGAGACATCATTCATCAATAGCTGATATAACCACATGATTCAAGATTCAAGATTCAAAACAAATTGTCATATGCACAGTAAAGAAACACGTTTCCCTGTACAATGAAATTCTTACTTTGCTGCCCACATTGGATGCCCAAATATATATAAATGACTCTAAGTATAAATATCTAAACATAAGTGTAAGAAAAAAAACATAAGCATATTGGTAAGAACAAATGAATATAACAGAGCAATGTACTAAAATGGAAATATACATTATAAGAGGGGAAATATAAAATATACTTGTGTAATGGCCTATGTACATAATAGTGCATCAGTGTGCAACATTCACTGTTTTGTGCAACGTTCAGCAGTAAATGGTTTACTGCAACTGAGCCAATGGATTCAAGTTAACAGGTATTGCAGTGCAATAGAATGAAGTATCCGTAATATAGTAAGTTGTCCACTAGAAAATAAAGTGACCAGTGATGGGGAGCTCCGTCCTTAAGGGGGTGGGGGGAGGGGGTGTTCAGCTGTTTAACAGTCTAATGGCTGTAGGAAATAAGGAATTCTTGAACCTGGTGGTTCTGCATCTCACAGTCCTGAACCTGCGGCCTGAGGGGAGGAGTGTGAATAGTCCATGTTGGGGGTGAGTGGGGTCTTTGATGATGGAGACAGCTCTCCTGTGGACTATGCAGTGGTAGATGCTCTGCAGAGAGGGTTGTGGGGTCCTGGTGATCTTAGACGCAGTCTTTGCCACTCTCTGCAGGCGTTTGCGGTCCCACATAGTACAGGTGCCGTACCATACAGTGATGCAGGTTGTTAGGACTGACTCGATGATGCAGCTGTAGAAGTTGCTGAGGATCTTGGGTGTCAACCCAAATTTCCTCAGCCTCCTCAGGAAATACAGCCGCTGCTGAGCCTTCTTCACCACATGTGTGGTGTTGAATGTCCAGGTGAGGTCATCGCTGATGTGGACCCCCAGGTACTTGAAGTTCCTCATCCTCTCCACCTCAAGACCTCGGATGAACAGCGGCTGGTGAGGCCTCCTCTCCTTCCTCATGTCCACTATCATCTCCTTGGTCTTGTCTGTGTTGAGAGTGAGGTTGTTGTTGCCACACCACGTCACCAGACTGTCTACCTCCCTCCTGTAGGCCGCCTTGTCTCTGCCAGTGATGTGTCCTATCACAGCGATGTCATCGGCAAACTTGATGATGGTGTTGTTGGGGTGGGAAGCGACGCAGTCGTGGGTGAACAGGGTGTAGAAGATGGGGCTGAGGATACAGCCCTGTGGGGTCCCCATGTTGGTAGTGATGGTGGCTGACATCCTTCTCCCGATCCTGACAGACTGTGGCCTGCCAGTCAGTAAGTTGGAAAGCCAGTCACAGAGGGAGGAGTGAAGTCTGAGGGCTAACAGTTTGTGGGTGAGTTTGTGGGGGACGACCGTGTTGAAGGCGGAGCTGTAGTCGATAAAGAGCATCCTAATGTAGGAGTCTATTTTCCAGATAAGAGAGGGAGATGTGAAGGGCAGCGGCGATGGCGCCTGTAGGCATACTGCAGTGGGTCGGTGATGTCCAGGATTCTGTTATGAATGTCAGACAGTATCAGTCTCTCTAAGCACTTCATAATGATTGAAGTGAGTGCTATTGGCCGGAAGTCATACAGACAGGCTGGGGGGGTTCTTCTTGGGGAGGGGATGATGGTAGTGGTCTTGTAGCATCTTGGGATGATGCACTGACTGAGGGAAAGGTTGAAGATGGAGGTGAGAACATCAGCCAGCTCGTTAGCACATACTCTGAGGGCACGTCCTGGTACACTGTCTGGCCCGGCAGCCTTCCGGGGGCGGACGCTCCTCAAGGCTTTGTGTACCTGCGCTGATGTGACGACTGGCAGGGGGAGGGGGGTTGAGTGGTCAGGGTGTGTCTGTATTCTGTAGAGGTGGTGGAGGTGGGGCTCTCAAAGCGGGTGTAGAAAGCGTTGAGGTCGTCTGGCAGGCTGGCTGACGAGCTGATGGCGGTGGTTCTGGAGCTGGTCCTGAAGTCTGTGATGTGATCCAGACATTGCCACATTCTCCTGGGGTCAGTGATAGATTAGAAGTCCTCTGTCTTGTCTCTGTGCTGTCTCTTGGCCTTCTCCAGTCTGTACTGTGCAGCCTTGTACTCGGCTTCATTGCCAGATCTAAAAGCAGCAGTGTGAGCACACAGCAAGTGCAGCACCTCTCTGTTTACCCAGGGCTTCTGGTTGGGAACTTCCTCACTTGTATGGTGGGTACGATGTTCCCAACATAAGTACTGATATACCCAGTCACATACTCAGCATAGTCTTCTACGCTGATGGAGGAGTCCTCGTGGGTGGCTGCAGCTCTAAAAACATCCCAGTCAGTTGTGGAAAAACAGTCCTGTAGAGTGATCTTAGCCTCTGGTGCCCATAGTTTAACCTGTCTGGTTACAGGGTTCAACTGCTTGAGTTCTTGTCTGTAGGCCGGGTACAGAAACAAGGAGATGTGATCTGAGTTTCCAAAGGGGGGCGGGGGCAGCGTGGAGTGCACCACGTATGTTGCTATAAACCAGGGTGTTTTTCCCCCTGTGGAAATGTACACATGCTGAAAGTATTTCGGGAGTACAGACTGTAAATTGCAGTGGTTGAAGTCACCAGCCACAATAAAAACAGTGTCAGGATGAGCCGTCTCCAGCACGCTGATTACGTCATGGAGCTTGCTGAGAGCCTCAGTGTAGTTAGCACATGGATGGATGTAAACAGCAGCTAAAAACACACATGTGATTTCCCTTGGTAGATAAAAGGGACAGTATCGCAGCAGTAAAAGCTCCAAATCTGATGAGCAGTGCTTGTATACAGTCCGTACATCTCTACACCACGCGTTGTTGACGTAAACACACACACCTCCCCCTGTCATCTTACCGGAGGCAGCACTCGAGTCCCCCCGGTACAATGAGTGGCTCTCCAGGTGAACAGCGGAGTCTGTAATGCTTTCCAAGAGCCAGGTTTCGAAGAAAATAAGAGCACAGCACTATCTGGTCTCCCTCTGTGATGTTATCCTAGCTCATAGCTCGTCCAGTTGGTTCTCCAATGACCGCACATTAGCTAGCAAGAGGCTGGGGAGCGGTGGTCTGCTCGGGCAAGCCTTTAGTCTAGCGTGGAGCCCACCTCTCTTGCCTCGCTTATGGCGCCGTCTCCTCGACACTCTGCTTGGGTCAGCGTACTCACTCGAGGCCGGTGTTTCAAGGCTTTCCTGGGGAAGCCGGTGGTGATGGTGGGGCCAAACAATGAGTTGCAGTTCGAGCAGAATATATCCAGAAAAAACAGTATTGTGCAAGGCAATGTCCAAGAGTGCCTACCTGGCGTAAGTCCGCAGTGCACAACACTTAAAAGCCAGAGAAAACACACAAGAAAAAAAGAGAAAAAGTGGAAAACCCAGCATCCAGATGCAGAGCGAGCAAACACGTCTGCCTCGGGGGGCGCCATGTGTTATATGGGCAAAGGATTACTTTGGGAACCTTTGTTATTGCACTACAGAAAGGATTTACACTCAGAAGTGCTACTTAAAGCTTTACTGTGCAAAACAGAAGCCTTACATTAACTTTGTTCAGAAATGGCATCAACATATCTATACTCAGAGGCATCTGGGTTGGACCAGCAACAAGTGGAAATGTGTACTGTTAGATTGATTGGTTTTCCAGATTTTTTTTGACCAAAGACAGAAAATACCTTTCAGATTGTTATCAGCTACCAGTCCAAAAGCCAGGATCTGTCATGGTATAGGGTTGTTTCAGTGCCCTTGGCAAAGGTAATTTAAACTTCTTTGATGGCAGTATTAATGCAGAAAAGTGCATTAAGATTTTAGAGCCACATTTGCTGTCTTCAAGATAACGACTTTTCCAGGGTCGTCCACTCATGTTTCAAGAAGACAATGCAAGACCACATTCTGCACATATTACAAAGGCATTGCTGAAAATGAAAATGGGAATGGATACTGGACTGGCCTGCCAACAACCCTGACCTGTCCTGAGTAGAGAATGAGTGAGGAATTTTGAAAAAAAAAAAATGCAACAACGATTACCCAATACTGTTGCACATCTTAACACATGTTTGCAGTAAGAATAAAATAAAATAACACCTGAAACATTTCATCACTTGGTACCATCAATGCCAAGAAGTCTTGGCAACATTACAAAGAGGTTAATGCTTTAGCTTCACAACGTTTTTGGAATGTGTTGCAAGAGGACCGGGAACTGAAACAGACTCAAATGCAATGAGGCAGGAAATGATAAAGAACAGTTTATCTGCCTCTGGTGACCAAAGGAAAGGAACCTTAGGGGAAGTGAGTGCCGTGAGTGGGGAGGTGACCTGACGGTAATACCGGATGAAATGACAGTAGAAGTACAAATATTAAGAACTGTTTCACTGAGGTGGGAAATGGCCAGTCGGTGACAGCCTTGACCTTTGAGGGATCAATTTAATTGTGTGAAATTATGTCACCAAGGAACGAGACAGTCTTTTTATGAAAGTCACATTTTTCAACTTTCACAAAAAGTCGGTTCTCCAGCAGCTGCTGGAGATCCAAACACACATAATGGGTGTGCTCGGGGGGTCCCAGGAGAAAATAAGAATGTCGACCAGATACATGAATATAAACCGGTTGAGGACATCGTTGACGAGGGTTTGGAACATGGTGGGAAAATTGGTGAAAACTAAAGGCATGACTAGGTATTCGAAGTGTCTTGGGGGAGTTGTTTTAAGGCAGTCTTCCATTCCTCACCCTCCTTGACTCGTACCAGATGGTTGCCATTACAGAGATCCAGCCTGGAAAACACTGCTACCCTAGGAGGGGAAGCAGGTACTGGTTGTGGACCGTGATGTGTTCAACCCCCGAAAGCCTATGCACGGGTGCACCGTACCATCCTTCTTCCCTACAAAGAAGAAGCCAGTCCCCAGCTGTGATGACAAGGGTCATATCAGCCCAGCGGCCAGGGAATCCCAGTCATAGTGTCATGCTCAGGTCTTCGTTCTTTGTGTGGATTTTCTGGTCTTTCCTTTCATTAGTTTGTACTTCATCATGTTAGTCTGTTTGGCTGTGTTTAGTGCTTTGCTTTGTTTACTATTTAGTTACTAGTTTCATTCTTTACCTTATCATTTAGTTAGTCATTCAGTTATTTATTGCTTTTCTTTGTGTTACACTTTCATCACTGATTCATTCTTTGGTTATTATTTATTCTGTAGTCACTGGTTTGTTTATTCTCTGTTTATCCTTTCATTTGTGTTAGTTATGGCCAAGGTTGGGTAGGATTACTTTGAAATGTAATCCAAAAGTAATCAGATTACAAGTAATCCAAATGTATGTACATACATACATGTAATCCACATGTATTCTTTCAAAGTAATCCTACACAACCTTGGATGCAGTAGTATCGGGTTTTGTTTTCTATTAATTAATAGTCTTTGTTTGTTTTGTCATCTGCTTGTATTCTTCAATCATAGTCAGTTCCAGTTCAGTTTTGTCTTAATGTTTATTTTCCTATTTAGTTCTTATGTAATTTATCTTCTATGTTTATTATCTGATGGTTCGCTTTTTGTTCTCATGTTCATGCTTATTTCTGGTCTTGTTCATTATAGTATTTTATTCTGTTCTCAGTTACTGTTCATGCTCTGTTCATAGTCCTCTGTTTCTGTTCGATCTCTGTTCTCAGTTTGCCCTCACGCCCATCTGATTTGGTTCACTTCACATCACCTGCCTTGTATCTTTCACTCACACTCTTGCCACCAACTCACATGCCTTTGTCTATTACATCACTCCACTCTGTGTTTCCCTTCCTTCAGTATCTTACACAGTGTTTAATCTTTGTCTACTAGCCACGCCCCCTTTCTAGAATCTTCCCTCCACACATGCACCTTGTTACCTAATCAGTCTACACATACACTTCGTTTACACCACCTGTTATTTAAGCCCTCACAGTCTCACAGCTCACTGCCAGATTGTTGTCTTTGTACACTCTCCAGCCCGGTTCCTTGCTCAGTTTTTGCCTACCTGTATTTTGATTCTGCCTCATTTTTTACCTTGTTTCAGCCTTGCTTCTGATTGCTCATACACCGTGTTTTTTGACCTGTGCCTGTTATTGAACTACGTCTCAGCCTCTCGCCATTCTGATACCTTTGCTTTGCTGCTGGATTCCCCATGTACCAACCTCCTGCCTGTTTCTCTTATTAAACCTTTTGAACTCTGTCAGTCGTGTGAGATTGCATTTGTGTCCACCCGGTTTGTGCCACGCCTGATACATAGAGCTCCACTGATTCCCTCTCAGGACACGCAAGATTGTAGAGGCGACTGGAAGGAAAAGTCGCGCCCGGGAGCAAATCAATGGCACAATCACAGGATCTGTGAGGGGGAAGTGACAGGGCTCAGTCCTTACTGAACACCTCAGCAAGGTCATGATAACACTCCAGAACTAATGAGAGCTTGGGGGTGTGTTAATTGACTCACTGACATTGATGCTGGGCAGCACGGAGGATCGCAGACACTGGCTGTGGCAGGCTTTGCTCCACTGAGTGACTGCCCCAGTCAACCAATCTATCTGGAGGTTGTGGAGAATGACTCAGGGGTGCCCTAAAACCAGTGGGGAGGTTGACAAAAACTGAATAGTCTCCCTGCGATTACCTGACACCACTAAAGTGACCAGCTCGGTTTGGTGAGTGATGGCAGGCAGTGGAGTATTGTCTAAAGCATGCATGGAGAGAGGTGATGGGAGTTCCTTTATCAGAATTCATGCTTCACTGACTACCTGGTGATCTAGAAAATTACCCTCAGCCCCTATGTCAATAAGTGCAGGAACTGAAACCAACTGGTGGCAAAATAATATGGTGGCTGGGATTTGGGTGCGTTTTGGATGTTCGCCTGTCAATTTTATCTGTCTCACCCATAGCTGGGGACCTACAGACAAGCATTGGCTTTTGGCTGAACAGGGCAGTTGCTGAGTATATGTCCCTTAGCACTGCAGTAAATACACTCCCCGGCATCCATTCTCCACTGTCTCTCCTGTGGGGTCAGTTTGGCCTTGCCGAGCTGCATGGGTTCATCGGCAGGGGGAACTGTGGGACCAGGGAGTGTGTTCTCAATGGAGCTCGAGGAAGAAGGACCTGAGGTCTGAGTCATGGAGGGATCTGAATGGGAGTGACGTGGTCAGCCCTTCGGCCTTTCTCCCGCCGTCTCTCCCTCAACCGGTTGTCTATATTAATAACTAAGGCAATTAACTAATCCAGAGTTTCGGGTTCATCCCGGACCGCCAGCTCGTCCTTATCAGTCTCAGACAAGCCTTTTACAAACACGCTTCGCAATGCTGTAGGGTCTCAGTTAGGTTGATGGAATAGTCTGCGGCACTGTGATGCTCCTGTTGGAGGGGCAACAGCTGCTGGGATTGTGTTGACGTTAACCACTACAGTGTTCAAAGTGATAAATAATTGGTTCAGGGGCAGTCGTCTGAATTAATGGTGCTGGTGTGGGCAGAGATGAACTGATCTAATTGGGTGGACAGAGCGGTGATTTGGGAGTGTGAAAGGGATGGAGTGGATGAGGGTTTGGACCTGGTTGAGGAGGTTTTCAAGTTGCTGCTGTTGCTTGCCGTGAAAAACTCCCTGTGAAGTGAGGGTTTGGCGGAGTTGGTCTGCTCCCGCTGAATCCATGACGTTGGCCAGTAACTCCTGTTACGGTTGGAAACCAAACGAAATGGAAGGACCCAAATACGGGAGTCTGAGGTGCTAAAACAAGGTAACAATTTAACAGAAAAATAATTAGAACTTAGATACAGACTGAAAATGGAAATGTACAAGTAGACTGGAACGAGGCTGGTGGTGAAGCTGGAGATTGGAGCCAGGTGGCCAGGTGATGGCAGGCAGGGTCACTGAGGAAGAACAAAGTCACTGGTAAGCGGCATAGGGACGCACAGGAGCACTCCATGGGAAGCACAAAAACTATATTCTGAGAAATAGAGAGGCCATAGTGATAACTGAGTTACTGGTAAAGGTGGAGGTGTTGAACTGGAGTTTATATACAGCTGTCAATATGAGCATCAGGTGAGGCAATCAGCTCTGCGGCATGCCACCTGGAAACACACAGAGAAGATGAAGGCAGAACCCAGCAGGAACCAAGGCAGCACACAACAAGACTCATCGTATACTGTTGTAAACTGTGCGAGACCCTGCGCACAAAGATACGCAGTGTGTATCGGTTGTTTCACCACCGCAGTTGTTTCACCACTAGTTTATGCAAGTGGCATGAAATTTATGCGTGCCAGAAATTTTGAACATTTCAAAATTTTATTTGTGCACTGGCACTCAGCCTCGCACACTTTACAACAGTTTACTCATCGGCACACAAGACTGTGTGCCAGTGCAGGGATCAAATTTGTGTGCCAAGGTGGCTTTACTCCTTGCCCAAACAGAACAAGACAAAACAGAAGCTCTGCAGTCCACAGCCATAGAAGGCCACCAAAAATTTATTCTAACAATGTCCAGTTGTCCAGTTTATTCCAGGAAGACGTGAGTTTGGCTGAGTGGCAGTATTGCAATACCTGGGAGATGACGGATGGTGGAACAAAAAGGTGACGTGGGGGTCCCCCACCTGGGTCCAGGTATTGTCTCTGAATGTCTTGGATAAGTTGTTTGATATCCCAGGTGAGATTTCCCACAATGACTGAGGTAGGATGGATATGTTATGGGGTAACTGAGTCCGCATCTGGGGAGCACTGTACTGATAATCCATCTGCTTTTGTGTTCCTGGATCCATGTCTGTAAGGGATAGAAAAGCAGTGCCATGACATCCCAACCTGCCTCAGCTGCTAACATTCTGAATTCTACCAAATATTTGGCAACACTGCAAACCCCCTGACAGATCCTAAATAAGTGCTTGGAGGCCACCTGCCCCCCAATGAATGAACTTGTTAGGTAAGACACTTTACTTTGATCAGTGCTGAACCTTGATGGTCTCAGTTCCCAGTTACCTCCTTGGATCACAAACCAGGGAGTTGTGTGGGGGTGTGGCTGGCGTGCACTCGGTTACTATTTGTGGGGTGCTTGAGGTTTGGCTGGAACTGGGTGGAGGAAACGTTTTCACTAGCTGTTCGGTAAGTGCTGTGAATTGCGTGCAGAGTTGTGACACCTGAGCTGTGAATTGGTGATTGCTGTCGCGGAGTTTTGTGATTTGTTGCTGGTGTTGACCGAGGAAGTTGCCCTGGGAGGACAGCGTGTGGTGGATCACACCTGCCCCAGCTAACTCCATGTTTGGCCGGATGTTTGAGGTTAATGCTTTAGTTTCCCAACTTTTTTGGAATGTGTTGCGAGAGGACCAGCAACTGAAAGAGACTCAAATACAATGAGGTAGGAAATGATAAAGAACAGTTTATTGTAATGGTGTGTGTTGGAGACTGGGAGGTGAAGGCACTGGCAGACAGGTTGCAGGTGCGGGAAGCCAGGTGGGCCATTGGAGCTGGTGGTGGCTGCAGACTGCACAAAAAGACAAACCAAACCAAAAATTAGAATAACCAAAGGAAAATCCAAATGGGGAAAAAACACAGACAAGAATCAATAAATTGCACCTCTAAACATGAGGTCAGTGTTACCACTCTGGAGACGAAGAGATCTGGCAGCATCCTTCTGTTCAGCTGAGGCTTAAGTAGGATGCTGCTGAGTGTGTGCAGGTGTGCCGCAAACACAGGTGTCGATGATGATCAGCTCCACTGGCAGAGAAAGCACAAGAAGGAGGGGAGAAAAACGAAACGGAACCAGACCGATTCTCCAGACCACAACAGAATGTGTTGCAGGCCTTAAATGTAAGAATAGATGTAGTATGAGTGTATTATACAAATAATGAATGTTTATGAGTTAAATGGTATGAATATTTCATGACGTGAAAGATGGAATGTTCCATTCAACTCGGCTTTGCCTCATTGAATGGAACATTATAGCTTTCACCAAATGAAATATTTGTTCCATTGAAAGAATGTAAAGCCATTCATTATTTGTTTTATATAACGGCTAAAGTAGATCCCTGTCATTTCATATTACATTAATTTATAAACAACAGAAAAGGGACTTACATATTGGTGTGCGTCACTGGTGCTTTGATGTCAACAGTCCAAATTAAACTTTAAATAGGAGTCCAAAATTGTTCTCAGTCAACTTGGAAAAACAGTTAGCTAGTTCAAAAATAATTCTGACGATGTCACCCGTGATACTTCCACAAAAAAAAAAAAAGAGACTTTGTGTACTACCTCAGTCCAGCGAAAAATCGCATAAGAAATTTGACCAGGTTTTCATCCCAACAACTCTTCATACCTCCAGATGGCTTATGGCATAGTGGGTTTGTTTTTGTGTTTGTGTTAGAACTAGCACCGTCAATTAGCTCGTTCAAATCGTCATCCATCAGCAAAACAAACTCCATATTTAGCCATATTTAGCTAATCACCACCCTCACTAGTGTGTGCGTGGGCGGGGCTGCAGCGTCCAATGGTACAACACGTATGGAACCAAATTTGCATAGTAAATGGAATGAATAATCCAGGTCACGTGACATACAAAACACCAATCAAATGACAAGGATCCACTCAGCCGTTATATAATAACAAATGAAATGAAGTTAACTGAAAAAAGTACATATATATATATATATAAGTACAGAAAATTTTTTGAACTTTTAGCATTTGTACTTTTTACACTGAGTGCATGAAAGAAGTATGGCAGAATTGACATTAACGTTGACACCGTCTTGACTAATAACAAATGTTGATGCATCACTATGTGACTACCTGGCTTGGGAAGAGAGTGGGCCGGCCGTATACCGCCGCCTTTCCTGCTTTGGCAAGTGAAAATGTGTGCTGTGAAAAACACGTGGAAAAGTTAAGCATCACCGCAAACAGTTTCAACATTTAACAACAAATCCAGCACCCACAGGGGGGAAAACACCCAACATGCTGAACTGAAGCAAATCAAATGCAGGGGTGGAACTGCAGTACAGTAGATCTCTGTGATAGCCATGTACAACTGAGGATGTGGGAAATCAGTTGCAGTCAGGCAACGGGAAGGACAGAGGCCAGGAGGAAGGTTAGGAGAGAAACAGGGTGCGAATGACTGGGAGAATGAGGAAAAGTAAGACGCTGGATAGAGGTATTGTAGGAGTGGATGGTAGAAAATGAATCCAGCTGGATGTGGAAGGAAGGAGATGGAACTGTGAGCCATACAGCCAACACATGTTGGCTGTATGGCTCACAGTTCAGTCTGTGCAGGAAAATCTCCATCAGCTAATTGAACTCTTCAGTCTTCTGCTGCAACATCTGGATGACACTCAGGGTGGGTGGTACGGCCAAAATCCACATCACAGATGTTGGGGATACTAAATTCATCTCTCAGATTAGGTCTGGGAACATAAGCTGGTGCTGCTCATCGCTACATCCACAAATACCACAGAGCTATCCCAGGTCCTGGATGACAACCACACAGACAGTCTCGAAAGTAACCAGGTATCAGTCACAGTCAGGCGGCCCCTTGACATTATTCTGTTGTCATGGTCCTCATCGAGGTACATGCATACTGAATCCTGGCCAAAATGTCGTAAGTGATGTCGTCTCACAATGCAAGTAGTACCCTCATCTGAGTCTCCCAAACTAACTGTTCATTTCACACATAAATTCATTCATTCATTCATTTTCTGTTGCTTTTACAAGTTCAGGTCACAGTGGTAAAAGACTAAACAGCTCATCCCACACTTCCCTATTATTGGCCAACATCTCTAAGCCTTCCTAGGAGATCCCGAGGCCTTCCCAAGCCAGCTGGGAGATATAATCCCTGCAGTGTGTCCTGGGTCTTTCCTTGGAGGCCTCCTCCCAGTTGGATGTGCCTGGAAGACCTCCCTAGGGAAATTACCTGGGTGCATCCTCAAGAAATGTCCAGACCACCTCAGCTGGCTCCTTATGATGCGAAGAAGAAGCTGCTCTACACAGAGTCCCTCCCAGATATTAAAGATTCTCACTCTGTCCCTCAGTGGAAGCCCAGATACACTAGAGAGAAACCACATTTCTGCTTCTTCCATCCACGGCCTTGTTCTTTGGGATGTTACCCAGTGCTCATGATCACACGTGAGGATAGGGACGTAAATCACCTGGTAAATTGAGAGCCTAGCCTTCTGACCAGGCTTTCTTCACAATGATGATGTGGTACAGTGTGTTCATTTGACACACAAAAAAAATTACAATCATCAATACTCTGTTCAGTAAAGTTGGGGTGCTGAGAGGATCTTGGTGAAACCAGACTGACCATCTACGCACCACATTTAGTGGAAATCATACAAAGGACCTGGGAGGAACAAGGGAACAAACAGACAAAAGTTTCACTGATTGTGATACTACGTATAAGACCAACTCTGAGACTCAACTCCAATGCAACAGAAGGAATAATATAACAAAAAAACCAACTTGTGAAATGACAA
Source organism: Thalassophryne amazonica (assembly GCF_902500255.1). Lineage (NCBI taxonomy): Eukaryota > Metazoa > Chordata > Actinopteri > Batrachoidiformes > Batrachoididae > Thalassophryne > Thalassophryne amazonica. Next base: position 38,184,852 of record NC_047112.1, on the reverse strand, counting down.
ACCTGTGCATCTAACAACTTGTGCTCAGACTGCATGAAGATTTTTATCTCTTGTGAGCATATTAACAGATATTTTGGTGCTCGTCTAAAACCTGCCTATTTTCTGTTTTCCTCCATCTGTCACTGCTGCACGTGAACATTGCACAGGCTGAACTAATTACTCTTTGGCACTGCAGGAAACTCTCTGAAGTACGTCAGACTTACACATGGAGCGGAGTGTTCCCCCCAAACACTTCTGGGTGCTCACCAAGACCAACACTGCTCCTCTTGCCTGCCACTGGTGATGGATGACCTGAGGGTGATGATTAATTGTCTCCTGTCAGGTCTTCAATGCCTCCTCATCTGGCATTCAGATATAGGGAGAGGGGAGTGCCACCGACACTCTGCATTGTACTTTAAAATATGACCCATCTTCCCCTTGGCATACAGGCAGGTGTGTGGCCATTCATTTGTATGACTTATGATGCTACACAGCATCTCCTATAATCCAATGTGCAGTGATACCATCATGTATGGTGCATTTTTATGGTGACTACAGTTGTGTAAAAAAAGGTCTTATTTCTATTTTTTACTGTATGTTCTTGCATGCACAATAATCACAGAAGTGTTGATCCAATATAATAATAGTCACACAAAGATATTATCCCTGTTTCTACAGATCCAACAAATCACTTCAGGAAAAGGTCTTTCTCTGATTTAACTGCTTCTGTCCATATTTGCATATTTCGTGGTTGAATAACGTTGACTTTTAAAAAACTGAGATGTTTTGGGGTTTTAGGAGGATCCACCCTGTTTGTCTGATCCACACTGAGTAAACTCTAGCATTTGGGCGTTGTGATTTGTGTGCAGTATGTGCAGAAGCTGGCAAAATGTGTTATTTATATTTATTTCCCCAGGAGGTGATTCATGACCAGGTGATTTCATTTTTGAATTCATTCCATTTGCTCATGTCTGCTGTTAATCAGTGAAATCACCTCATGATGTTGGTGGTTACAAAGAAATTTGCACCCTCTTTGCCCTTTCTCGAGTCAGGTTTACACCTATGTGGTTGCATATTGCTGCATGCATGTACATCTCTCTGTGGATGCATAATTTTTCAAAAAATCATCACAAATGAACCTCAAAGTAAATTTATATTGTCTGTTAACTGCTGATGGTTGTTGACAGACCATGTTGTGGTGAATCAAAATTAATAAGTTTTACTTTTATTATTTTTTGCAATATACAAAAAAAAAACCTAATTAGTCCTCTTAATTAAAATTGATTGCCCTAAATTGACGCTTTTATTGAACTGTCTATTTCTCAACTTTATTTTGTGTAATATTTCCCTGATTGCTATGACAATCATTTTATAACCTGCTGCACTGCAGGAAAGGGTGGCGCAGTGGCCAGTGTGCCATATGCCATTTCAAATGGGAGAATTCTAACATTGAATAGACATTTAATTTATTTAGAGATGTTCAATAAACGTTCACATTTAGACCAGTTTTCAAAACAGGTTTTTGCTAGCTTTTAAATAATAAATGTGGACGTGCCGTGCTAGCAAGCTTCAAAATTATAATTTGCTATAATTTGCTCACTGTACAGGTTGAAAAATACCACTATTCAAAATCACGATTAAAAATGGTCTAAACCCGAATGTTGATTAAACATCTACAAATAGACGTTGAAAAAACTTTCACTTTTGAACTATTTTTGAATGTCTTTTCAATGGTGGGCGTAAACATTTTTTAAATGTCTTTTCAATGTTAAAAATGCTCACTGGGATCCAGTTAATCAGACTGGTGTTCCAGGCAGTAGGAGTTGTAGATTCTCATCCACTACACACTATGGAATCCTGGGATAAGCACCGTCGCCAATGGACCTCAACGCCTCTGTAGCACTCGTTTCAACTTCTTCTATCATGTGAACAAGATGGAGTCATTCCTGAATACCTGAAGAATGGCTCCAACCTGAAAATTTGTTTTCATCATTTGTGTCATCCAGAAATTGTAAACATCTGGACATGAGAGGATGCATGAGAGGAGCCGATGAGGCTGAAAGTGTTATATGACCTTGGTGTATGCCAGACTTGGCCTTTGGAGGAGGGGACCCTGACCACTTCATTTCAAGCTACATGCAACTTCAAAACCACTCATATGTTGACAAAGAGAGGATGAAGAAGTCTGCTACAGCTACATTCATACAAAATCCTTCATGCAGAGTTGTCTGGTGTTGTGACTGGGTTATCTGAGATTTAGAGTTTAAGTGTTGTGAAACAGTCAGAAAATGAGTAATTTCTCTGATTTCTCTCTCGCACGTTCTCGCTCTCTCTCAGTACCCTAAGTAACATTTGAAACATTAATATAGCAGCCAACAGAAATTTTCTGTGTGAAGATTTAGTGACCTAATGACATCCTGTGCAGAGAATAAAGCAACACTCCCTCTATACTCTGAGTTTATCTGTTTCCAGTCTGACCACTGTGTGCACATTAAGTGCATGTGAGTCCTGCCTTGTAAAACCATTGCCTCTCCCTGTGCTACAATATTACAGTATATTTGCATATATTTTTAATGGTATGAGCCAGCAGTGACTCACATTAGAGTGGTATATAAATCCACCCATCCATCTATTTGCTACACCCACTTATTCCAATTATGGATCATGGGTGGGGGTGGGGGGTGGGGATGGGGATTTCTCTACACTGTTTAATAAAGACAAAAATAAGCCTAAAAATATACATTGTCTATACCAGGGGTGGGCAACCTGTTCCAGAAAGAGCCATGAGGGTGCAGGTTTTCTTTGCAGCCACTGACTCCACCAGGTGATTTTACTGATTAATATCACTTTGAGCAGATGGAATCAGTTAATCAGTGAAATCACCTGGTGGAGTCAGTGGCTGCAAAGAAAACCTGCACCCTCATGGCTCTTTCTGGAACAGGTTGCCCACCCCTGGTCTATACCCATTTATCTTATCCAAATTAGAGGTTACAGGGGGCTGGAGCCTATCCCACCATTCACTGGACAAGAGGTTGAGTACAACACAGATAGGCCGCCACTCGATCACAGGGCCAAAATATATAGGACACACATTTACACTCACACCTATATTCAATTTAGAGTCACCAATTCACCTAAGCTGCATATCTTTGGGAGTAGGAGGAACCTGGAGCACTAGGAAGGAATCCATGCAAACATGGGAAGAACATGCAAACTCCACACAGAGAAGACCCTTTTGGAAGCGAATCTGGGATGTTATTGCTGTCAGGCAACTTTGTTAACCATTAACCACCATTCTGCCTGTGATATTCAGAGAACATGGGGAAAAAAAGAGACAGCAGTACTCACTAGTCCTTGTGTGTTGTCATTTTGGGTGCTCCTGTTTTTTTGTTTGTTTGTTTGTTTGTCCCAGGGGTTGCCACAGTGGATATAGCCAGATCCACATTAGTATTTGGCACAAGTTTTACGCCGGATGCCTTTCCTGACGCAACTCTAGTTTCACCTGGAGAAACACACACAGCCGCTGGTGTTCTGAAGAGGTCTCCCATCCAAATACTAACCAGATGCAGCACTGCTTAGCTTCTGAGATCTGACAGGATCAGGCTGACACAGAGCAGATTAATTATGTCAAGATAATGGGTGACGGCAACATTCCAAATTGTGCCAAAAATCACATTTTGTAGTTAAAAATGCCTTGGTTCAAACCCCCGTCAAGCCAGAAAATCACTAAGGGCCCTTGGGCAAGGCTCTTAATCCTCATGTTGATCCCGGTGTGTAGTGAGTGACTTTCATGGTAGCACCCTGACATTGATATGTGTGTGTGTGTGTGTGTGTGTGTGTGTGTGTGTGTGTGTGTGTGTGTGTGTGGTGTGTGTGTGTGTGTGTGTGTGTGTGTGTGTGTGTGGTGTGTGTGTGTGTGTGTGTGTGTGTGTGTGTGTGTGTGTGTGTGTGAATTGGTAAATGAGAGGCATCATTGTAAGGCACTTTAAATTTCTGATTCAGATAGAAAAGCATGATAAAAATGCAGTCCATTTACCATTACCTATTCTCAGCCAAGTCCATTTACATTTACCTTTTACCAAATGAAGTTGTCAGAGCTGTTATAAGCCTCCAACTGGTGTTCCTTCTGCTTAATGCTGATGAGTGACAGAGGAAGAGGGAGGGTTGGGTAGGAGCGGCCAAGGATGGAAGCTTTGTTTTGATTCTGAAAATAGACCTAATGCACCATACAGTGGCAGAATGTTTTTGAACATACCACTGTGAACCAATCAGAAAGTAAATGTTTAACTCTGATTTAGTACATTTCTGTGTGGAAACAGTCTGTCTCTCTCATCGACAGCTACACCTGCTCCTATTCCATCATCCAGCATCCAATAAGCATCCAGCAGGCAGCAGATTAGTTATTTAAAGACATGCAAGGTAAGGTGAATTGGAAACTGCCCAACTTTATAATTTATCTTTACACTGGCTCCCTGTCTCTGTGAGAGGAGATTTTAAGGTTTTATTATTGACTTATAGAGTTGTTCATGGACTGGCGCCATCTTATCTGGCTGATCTTGTGGAACCCTACATACCGGCCCGGGCTTTGCGGTTGCAGGATGCAGGACCTCTCTGTGTTCCCAGGGTGAAGAAGAAGTCAGCGGGTCGATGAACCTTTTCTTATCGTGCACCCTCCACTCTGTGGAACAGTCTTCCTGCAATCGTAAGGCAGTCAGAGTCCGTGGACATTTTTAAGTCAAGACTTAAAACCTATTTTTATTCTCTTTCTTATTAATAGTTTATATATTTTTTTATCTGTTTTATTCTTTTACTTCTGTTTTTAATTATGAATTTTAATTTTTTTTTATTTTAATTTTTTATATTGAACTGTTCTGTGTGAGGTGCCTTGAGATGGCTTTTGTTGTGATTTGGTGCTTTATAAGCTGATTAAATTGAATTGAATTGAATTGTCTCCCTTGCAAAAGAGATCTTGATCTCAAAGGGACTAACCTGGTTGAAATAAAAAAAATTCAAATTTCAGACTTTGTACACATTAAATGCCCTTTTAATTTGGCTGCAAATGTTAATAGTAAATCAGAGTAGGTTCTGCTTAATAATTTTCTGGAAGACTGCTTGGGAAGAGATGTGAACATGTTTGTCCATGCATAAATGGAGATGTAAGGGTATCCAGCATAGAACTTGTGCCAAACCACGATACAGATCTGCTGTGATTACCCTGAGCAACCAAGAACAGCCCAAATTTAAACAAACAGGGAAAAAAAAGATGCTGTTTTAACTTGAGGAGTTACACGAAGACATCATTTACTGTTTTATTGTATAAACACACTCATCTATCCCTGTATTTACCCACTCATTGTGTTTGAGAGTGTATATGCCTGGATTTTTCTGCAGCCAGTCTGCTCTGTACACACCACCTGACACAATCAGGTCTCAGAAACTAAGCAATCTGTCCTGGTTAGTACTTTGCTTGGCTGGGAGACCACTTAGGAAGACTACAAGCTATTTGGGTTTCTCTAGGTAACACTGGAGTTGTGTCAGGAAGAGCGTCAAGTGTAAATCCCAGTGCAGATCTGTACTGGCTCTGCTGCAGCGACAATGAACAAATGGGGTCTGCCAAAAGATGAAAAACCACATAAGCCTAGATTTTTCCAACACGTCCAAAAAGTCAGTTTTTTTCAAGCTTATGGTGATATTGCAAATCTATGGAGCCCTGGAAGTGTCATCGCAAAATGTTTTGCATGTGGAGAGAATGTGCGCACGTTTTATTATATTGTGCGCTCATTTTATGATATTGTGCACTCGTTTTATGATATTGTGCACACATTTTAAGCATTGTCTGAGTAAAACAAGGGCACAATCTACTTAAACATGGCCACAATTTGTAAAACGTGCACTCAATTATTCAATTTTGTCTTGACACATAAATCAGCAGACAGTGTAATACATTTCCACATTAGAAATAGATCTGTTCAGGGTATATCATGGTTTGCATGCACAAGGACATATAGAGAACTCCAGCTACCCAGCATGGCATCATCTGGAGTTTAAGCACATTAAAAAGGATGCTGAGGGCGAAGCGTCTCCCCATCGTGAGGATGACAATTTAGGTCATATTATGGAGTTCATTTTGAACGAAAGCAAAACGTGCACATGTTTTATTAATTCGAGGGCTCAATTAAAGGAAAATGTGCGCACAAATTATCATGGCCATTAAAGCATGCACACGAATTACCACGGCCAGGAAAATGTGCGCATGTTTTATTAATTTGAGAGCACGTTTTATTAATTCGTGGGCTCAATTAAAGGAAAACGTGCACACAAATTATCATGGCCAGAAAAAAAAACTTTTTAAGTGACCTCTCCCGGGTGCCGTACAAATCTTACTAAAATTAGATACACTTAACAAAAATATAAATGCAACACTTTTGATTTTGCTCCCATTTTGTATGAGATGAACTCAAAGATCTAAAACTTTTTCCACACACACAATATCACCATTTCCCTCAAATATTGTTCACAAACCAGTCTAAATCTGTGATAGTGAGCACTTCTCCTTTGCTGAGATAATCCATCCCACCTCACAGGTGTGCCATACCAAGATGCTGATTAGACACCATGATTAGTGCACAGGTGTGCCTTAGACTGCCCACAATAAAAGGCCACTCTGAAAGGTGCAGTTTTATCACACAGCACAATGCCACAGATGTCGCAAGATTTGAGGGAGCGTGCAATTGGCATGCTGACAGCAGGAATGTCAACCAGAGCTGTTGCTCGTGTATTGAATGTTCATTTCTCTTCCATAAGCCGTCTCCAAAGGTGTTTCAAAGAATTTGGCCATCCAACCAGCTTCACAACCGCAGACCACGTGTAACCACACCAGCCCAGGACCTCCACATCCAGCATGTTCACCTCCAAGATCGTCTGAGACCAGCCACTCTGACAGCTGCTGAAACAATCGGTTTGCATAACCAAAGAATTTCTGCACAAACTGTCAGAAACCGTCTCAGGGAAGCTCATCTGCATGCTCGTCATCCTCATCGGGGTCTCGACCTGACTCCAGTTCCTCGTCGTAACCGACTTGAGTGGGCAAATGCTCACATTCGCTGGCGTTTGGCACATTAGAGAGGTGTTCTCTTCATGGATGAATCCCGGTTCACACTGTCCAGGGCAGATGGCAGACAGCATGTGTGGCGTCGTGTGGGTGAGCAGTTTTCTGATGTCAGTGTTGTGGATCGAGTGGCCCATGGTGGCGGTGGGGTTATGGTATGGGCAGGCGTCTGTTATGGACAAAGAACACAGGTGCATTTTATTGATGGCATTTTGAATGCACAGAGATACCGTGACGAGATCCTGAGGCCCATTGTTGTGCCATACATCCAAGAACATCACCTCATGTTGCAGCAGGATAATGCACGGCCCCATGTTGCAAGGATCTGTCCTCAATTCTTGAAAGCTGAAAATGTCCCAGTTCTTGCATGGCCGGCATACTCACCGGACATGTCACCCATTGAGCATGTTTGGGATGCTCTGGACCGGCGTATACGACAGCGTGTACCAGTTCCTGCCAATATCCAGCAACTTTGCACAGCCATTGAAGAGGAGTGGACCAACATTCCACAGGCCACAATTGACAACCTGATCAACTCTATGTGAAGGAGATGTGTTGCACTGCATGAGGCAAATGGTGGTCACACCAGATACTGACTGGTATCCCCCCCCCCCCCCCCCCCAATAAAACAAAACTGCACCTTTCAGAGTGGCCTTTTATTGTGGGCAGTCTAAGGCACACCTGTGCACTAATCATGGTGTCTAATCAGCATCTTGGTATGGCACACCTGTGAGGTGGGATGGATTATCTCAGAAAAGGAGAAGTGCTCACTATCACAGATTTAGACTGGTTTGTGAACAATATTTGAGGGAAATGGTGATATTGTGTATGTGGAAAAAGTTTTAGATCTTTGAGTTCATCTCATACAAAATGGGAGCAAAACCAAAAGTGTTGCATTTATATTTTTGTTGAGTGTAAATAAGCAGTGGTGGGCACAGTTCCGCTAATCCGCTAATTAGCGAAGCTACCTTTTTTGTTAGCGGATTAGCTTTTCAGCTAACTTCAAGAACCATCAGTGGACCAATTAGCTTCTATTAAAATAGTCTGCTAATTTTTTTTTTTTTTTTTTTTTGGTGGCATAGTTAGTAACAGTCAAAAACTTTTTAAACCTTAAAATCATACATGTTGGTTCCTGTCTGCTATGTGTTTTGCAGTCAGGCAGCTGTGAGGAGCTGAGCGCAACCCTACCCCAGCAGAAGGGGCCTGGCTGCCAGGCTGCTACAAAAAAGTCATTTGCAAAACTGTAAATTTTGTTTCTTAAGTGTGATTCAGTGCAACGACTATGTGATATTTGGGCGGGCTCTGGTCACAGTGCCATCCAGTAGATGGCAGTTTTCTATGCATTTTGACCCATCTACTGGATGGAAGTGTGCCCAAATATCACACGGTTGCTATTTGTTGCACTGAACCACACTTAACAGAATTTTCAGTTTTGCAAATGCCTCATTTTTTTACAAATAAAAAAATGACATATTTACAAATAAAAAATTATTTGTAAAAACCAGCACACACTTTACAGTAACTTGTATGTTGGTTTTACAAGTGGAGTGGAGGCTCATTTGCCCATAATGCCTTTTGGCATCTGTGTGTGTTAATGTTCAAACCTGCAGAATTAGTGCATTATTTTAAAATGAAAAGATATGTGTTATATTTTCACTTAGTAAAAATGACAGAATTAAAATTAATGTAGGTAAACTATCCGGATTAATTTGGTTTATAAATCAAAACCATAAGTCAAACCTGCTTTGCTTTTCATGACTCATGCCTCACATCTGGGGCACTGTATGTTGAATGTAAATGACTTTTCCTTACAGCAGTGGGCACAGCACACAAAGACAGAAGCTCTGACTCGTTGGTTGTGTTGAGTTTGTGATCGTCTTTGATTCTAATCAGAAGTGTTGATGGTGCTTAAACTCAAAACTGGCTTGTCAGTACCTCAGAGTGTACCATACTGAAAGTTAGTGGCTAGCTGTAGCTTCCGCTATTTTTTTTTTTTTTTTTTTTTTTTTTTTTTGTGGTTTATCAGTTTAGCATTCTAAAAGTTAACTTTTCAATTAGAGGATGAGCAGTAATTGAAGATAACCTTTTGGTTAGCTGTGCCCCCCACTGTAAGTAACACATGCATACAATTAATTATCTTGCAGAACTTGAGGATTTTTATTTTTTGGAACCTTTCCTTTCATGTAAAAAGAAGACTTGAATTTGAAAACAGCAAGGGTTTCAACTTGAGTTAAACTAAATTTAACAAGTATTCCTGATAAGTTACAACTTTTCCGGTTCTGTCATAACGAAAGTATTGCACACTGTAAACATAATATACTCAGTGACTGATTAACATAGGTGCTGCAGTCCTCCTATTTCACACACACTCTGCTTTCACCACTCATATTTTCTTCATTTCCTGTGTGGTAAGCAGATTGGATCAAGGCCTGAGTGTTATCTGTGCTGTAAAAGAGAAAATCTTACAGTAGCTTCAAAGTCAACATATGCTGAGCTCCTCAAACACCAAAGCAGGTTTCATGCACATTGAACTCAGAGGGAACTGTTTCTCATTGGGGTGGACAGCTGCCTACATGAGAGTCAGCAGCGCATGTTTTCCCGTTTACGTTAAAAGATCAAAATGCTGTGCTGATACAGTCTAGATCAGTTGTGTGTCAGTACAGAGATAAAGGGAAAGAGAACAATGTGGTGATGAAGTCTCATTTCACACGATCTACAGAAGCTGGTGGAAATGATTCACTGTCTTCTATGTGCACCTCTCCAGGTCTGGTAGAATTTCAACCACCCTTTCTCCTCCTTATTCCCTTATTTTGCATTTTCTGGCAAACATACACTGACATTTACATTTAGTCCATGAGCCAGTCAAAAAAAAAAAAACGACACTTAGAATCCACTCTCAGTGTAGCATGGCCTACACAAAAATGTCCGATAGCCATCCCAGGGTGGAAGCTGTAGCCAGATAGGGGTCAATAACGAATTACACAGAGGTCAAACTTTAAAAATGCTCACACCCCGGGCACAGCCTGTTCTCACTGCTGCCCTCAGGAAAGTGGTACCGGTCCATCAAGGCCCGCACATCCAGACTCAACAAAATGTTCTACCCAAGTGCAATACGAGTGTTGAATGCACATTAGCCTTCAGTCTGCACCATTCATTGCATTTATTTTTTATAAAGGTGAATGCAATGAATAGCACAGACTTCTATTTATATACACCTACTGGCTCCCTTGTAAATACATGTATATATTCTTATTTGTCTTTTTTATATTTATATTTTTTATATTTACGTTTACACCTTTGCACTACGGGAGTTGTCTTTTAATTTCGTTGTACCTTGTGTATAATGACAATAAAAAGCATTCTATTCTATTCTATTCTATTCTATTCTATTATTTGTCTGATCATAACAATTCCAAAAAGGTATAGTTTGGACTATCTATGATAGAATGTTCTTGAGTTATGGGGTAAAAACAAGCAAAAATGGTGACAAAGGTCAATTTCAATCTGTACAGGGTATACTCGTGTATAGTACTTTTGGATGACTTAAATAGCATTGAATGTCTACTCTTGGCTTTCGTCTTGGGTTTCACTTGTGCAGAATGTGGGTATTTTTAAAAGGGATAAGCCAACAAGAACACCAGAGAGTGATCAATGGGAGAAAAGCATGTTATTTTTGGAGTTGAAAGAAGAGAGCAAATCATTAAGGTATTGTAGAAACAAATGAATAAAGCCAATACAATTTGAAAGTACCCACCAGCAAAATCCAGTTGGATGATCAAGGAAACCATCAGCTGATGACAGAAATATTGTGAAGAAAAACCCCAGAACAAAGGTCAGTGAACGTCACGGTAACTTTCACAGGGCAGGAGAGAAGCTATTGTGACACACAAGCTCATTTTATGTTACAATTAGTTTAAAATCCACACAAGAGCAGAATTAATTGGCATGATATAGTCTTACCTGGGTAACCTGTGGCTGCATTTAAGGGCCTAATTGAGGGGATGTGTACACATTCTTCCCTTTGAAGGGCCAAAAATGAATGTGAATGTAGAACCAAGGGCCAAAATAAATGTCAATGGGTGTGAATGACATATATACAATTAAATTGTTTTATTGAAAATTAATATTCTAATTTTGAAATTTGTTGTTGTCCATTTGGCTGCTCCCATTTTTTGTATGGGGTCGCCACAGCGGATACAGCCAGATCCACATTGGTATTTGGCGCACGCTTTACACCGGATGCCCTTCCTAATGCAACTCCAGTTTTACCTGGAGAAACACAGCCGCTGGTGTTCCAAAGAGGTCTCCCATCCAAGATCCTGCACTAACCAGATCCTGCACTGCTTACCTTCTGAAATCTGATGGGATCAGGCTTAATGGTAATGTATTCATTTGCAGAGAAATTGTCAGTTTCTGTGGTGGGCCAAAATAAAGGGAGTGTGGGCCCAACATGGCCCATGGGCCTCAAATTGGACTGCCATGCTTGAGACAGACAACGAAAAGGAAGAAGTCTGTTTCTGCTACAAAATCTGTGGGATGTTACAAAATCTGATGTTTCAAGGGATCTATGAAATTGTGTTCATGGTACTTGAGTTTCAGAATATAACAGCTGTTATACAATCAAATAATGATAATAATAAGAATGGTTTCTGTGACCAATGTAGAAAATATTCTGTCTCTCGCTCTGTCTCTCTCCTTTGTGGATCTAGCTCAACCATCTGCCTCATTTTGTTTTTCTGTTGCTGCTAAATTCATTTAAAATTCTTTGCTGATTTTCGCAGACCATTATTTGAGTTGTAGAATATAACTGAGACAGACAGGCTGTTTCTGCAGAGAAAAGTACTAAATCAGAAAAGGATGCCGTTATTATCCGAGGAGCATAACCAAAATGCGGGAAACTTGATGACATCACACATGGGCGGAGCCTACTGATCTACCTCTGCAATGGTTCTGCTACAAACTCTGGAGGCTGCTTCCTTGATTCCACAAATACAGAACTAAAGCGGTTCTTCAAAAGCAGCTGCTCTGCAAAAGCAGTTGAATCAAGAAGTACAGGTTTGATGGAGGGTTTAAGGAAAGATATCATCATATAAAGGCCGGTCAGTCATCTTTTTGTTTAAACATAAGCAGGGAAACCTTTTGCAACCTTTCTGCAGGCTTGGACAACCAACAGCCTCGTCTGTATAAATGATGCATGAGCAGACACTGAGCCCCAAATGGACATATTCAACACTTAAACCTTCTTGAGCAATCTGTTTTCCTCTATCTTATGGAACTAAAGGCAGCCGGTCATTAGTCAGCAATCAGCCCAATCAGGCTGCAAACAACCAAAACAAACAGTAGGAGGGTGAGCGATGGTGAGACAGTGCTCCCACAGGCCACATGTGACCTCAGGAGAAGGCGACCTCATGACCAGCTCGTGTTTAGGCCCAATCACAGTCTGCACACTTCCGAGTACTGTGGGTCTTCTAAATGGTCCTATTCTCTGTCAGCCCTCTATTTCTCCCTGTGCAGGGTCCTCAGCACCCGCTTCAGTCTGGACCAAAGGGAGGCGCCGTAGGAGTTTAATTGCCTTGTATTTCCATGGAGCCAAATTCATTACATTAACAGCTCCGGCCCACGCGGCATACTTCTATCCTGCTGTAACTTGTTTTTGTATTTATTAGGCTGGCGGAGAAACAGCTTTCTGCTCAGCTACAGGGCAAAAAAGCAAGAACGGTGCGGGAGAAGGTCAGTGTGGGTTCTGCAGGCACAGACGTCCATTGTGATGCACCAGCTGGGAGGTTGAAAACATGACAGGGAGGCACGGGCAGGGAGCACAAGGCCTACTCGGTGCAGCAGAAATCAGGGTCGCTCTGATGGTGATGCAGACGAATGAGACACTGAAGAGACAGCGACAGGGAAGGTCAAAGCCAGTGCTGACTCAAAGGGGAACATGACTTTTGGAGCAATCAATCAATCAATCAATCAATTTTTTTTATATAGCGCCAAATCACAACAAACAGTTGCCCCAGGCGCTTTATATTGTAAGGCAAGGCCATACAATAATTATGTAAAACCCCAACGGTCAAAACGACCCCCTGTGAGCAAGCACTTGGCTACAGTGGGAAGGAAAAACTCCCTTTTAACAGGAAGAAACCTCCAGCAGAACCAGGCTCAGGGAGGGGCAGTCTTCTGCTGGGACTGGTTGGGGCTGAGGGAGAGAACCAGGAAAAAGACATGCTGTGGAGGGGAGCAGAGATCGATCACTAATGATTAAATGCAGAGTGGTGCATACAGAGCAAAAAGAAAAAGAAACAGTGCATCATGGGAACCCCCAGCAGTCTACGTCTATAGCAGCATAACTAAGGGATGGTTCAGGGTCACCTGATCCAGCCCTAACTATAAGCTTTAGCAAAAAGGAAAGTTTTAAGCCTAATCTTAAAAGTAGAGAGGGTGTCTGTCTCCCTGATCTGAATTGGGAGCTGGTTCCACAGGAGAGGAGCCTGAAAGCTGAAGGCTCTGCCTCCCATTCTACTCTTACAAACCCTAGGAACTACAAGTAAGCCTGCAGTCTGAGAGCGAAGCGCTCTATTGGGGTATATGGTACTACGAGGTCCCTAGATAAGATGGGACCTGATTATTCAAAACCTTATAAGTAAGAAGAAGAATTTTAAATTCTATTCTAGAATTAACAGGAAGCCAATGAAGAGAGGCCAATATGGGTGAGATATGCTCTCTCCTTCTAGTCCCCGTCAGTACTCTAGCTGCAGCATTTTGAATTAACTGAAGGCTTTTTAGGGAACTTTTAGGACAACCTGATAATAATGAATTACAATAGTCCAGCCTAGAGGAAATAAATGCATGAATTAGTTTTTCAGCATCACTCTGAGACAAGACCTTTCTGATTTTAGAGATATTGCGTAAATGCAAAAAAGCAGTCCTACATATTTGTTTAATATGCACTTTGAATGACATATCCTGATCAAAAATGACTCCAAGATTTCTCACAGTATTACTAGAGGTCAGGGTAATGCCATCCAGAGTAAGGATCTGGTTAGACACCATGTTTCTAAGATTTGTGGGGCCAAGTACAATAACTTCAGTTTTATCTGAGTTTAAAAGCAGGAAATTAGAGGTCATCCATGTCTTTATGTCTGTAAGACAATCCTGCAGTTTAGCTAATTGGTGTGTGTCCTCTGGCTTCATGGATAGATAAAGCTGGGTATCATCTGCGTAACAATGAAAATTTAAGCAATACCGTCTAATAATACTGCCTAAGGGAAGCATGTATAAAGTGAATAAAATTGGTCCTAGCACAGAACCTTGTGGAACTCCATAATTAACTTTAGTCTGTGAAGAAGATTCCCCATTTACATGAACAAATTGTAATCTATTAGACAAATATGATTCAAACCACCGCAGCGCAGTGCCTTTAATACCTATGGCATGCTCTAATCTCTGTAATAAAATTTTATGGTCAACAGTATCAAAAGCAGCACTGAGATCTAACAGAACAAGCACAGAGCAATGAAAGAAACTTTTAGAATAAATTCTTAATAAACATTTAGCAAAATCTTAGTGTTATTAACTGTAAAGTAACTTTTTGTTTATTACTAAATAGACACTGGATACTGAGGTAAAAGTATACCGGTGTCATGGCTAAAAATCTGACCGCCCATCATTCTTTCCTTTGTCCTTTTTTTAGTTCACTGTTACATCACTGGAGCCAATCTATAGAAGCAGTGCCTATATAACAACTAATCATTTACTCTTCTTTCTCTTCATCTTTTCTTCCGTTTCAGCAGAGTAAACCCATAATTGAATTATGAAAAGTGTTAGGATCGACGTCTTGCCAAACTTGACACTTTGACACCCAGAATATAAGCTGTATGTGTATTAGGCTACACATATTAGGCATGTGTAGCCTAATATATACAACTAACGTATTGCCCATGGGGATCCATGGGCTCTAGATTGGGTAGCGTTTATAAAATAGGTAGCTGACATTTTTCAAGGTTGGTAATAATTTGTTTCTATAATGAGTTGGAATGGTGTGTGATTCCAGAATGTTTTTAGAACCTTAGACTTCAACAGTTTTAGAAGAACTCAATCCTTTTATTTTCTGTTAATTACATACATTTTTTTATGTTAATTTGCTGACAATGTATTCATGTATTCATTTGATTTTTAAATGGACCACAATGGAAATAGGTGTTTTCACTTTCTTGTGTCGTGTATTTTTAAAGTATCTACAGTTATATTATGTACTTACATTGAACTCACTAAATAAAATCACACATGCACACACTCACACTTTTAATATACAGAGGATGTGCCGCCCCCTGCTGGATTGGCATGTGAGTCCAGAATGTAAATATCAATGTCCTTTGTTCAGTGTTGTTAGCAAATATATGTAGCTTTTCTAAAAATATTAGTCCTATCAACATTCGGTTTTGGCGCCATTTATTCTTGACCCAAAATACATAAGCATTCCAAACGGCAAATGTCAGCTCTCTCCAGTTTCACCGGGATCGAAGCCATACACTCGCATGCACATATGCATGCACACAGAGGCCACTTGATTATTATATTATAAATTTGCATGCATGTGGTTGGTGTGACAGAGGAACTTACAGAGAACAAAGTGAGATGGAAATGATTGATCTGCTGCGTGAGCAGCCGAAAGACAAAGAAGAAGATACATAGTGGTAAAGGGCAATTTTTTTTAATGATGCATGAAATCCTAAAAGGAAATTTTTAAAAATTTTTCTAAAATTCAGATTTGCATTTTATTCAGTCAATTCCAGTTCAGTGATACTTAAAATGGTCTTTAGATATGTAAACCAATGCAGGGAACACTTTTTCTTTTAGGGTTTCTTTTCTCTCTGCATATAATTTGTGCATTTTATTGCTGTCTAAAAGTGCAGAGTGACTGTTTTGAGATTCAGGATGCTATCATAACACCTGGTGCAAATGCTTTCTAGGTGTGTCCGCCACCATATTGCTATGGTGCTAGGTTATGTGTCTACATTATTCATGGGTGTGTTGTGGACATAATAGTTTCAACCATCAAGAGTGCTACCTATCATTACCTCAACCGGGGTACATTAATTTCTTGTTCATTGTTATTAAGACGGTGCACTGAGAAGTGACAGGATTCCTGAACAGGGAATTGATTTCCAAAATTTCCTGTATATTTGTATTGTCAAGTGTGTCGGTAGCATGGCCCGAGCAGAGTGTCACCCCTTGTTGTGATTTGGTGCTATAAAAATGAAATAAACTGAATTGAATTTGCTGACATTAGTGTGTCCAGGAAAAAAGTACCAGGAAAAGATGAAAGCACATTAATTTCTACGACAGCTGGATTAGTTCACAGCAGTGAAGAAATCAATCAATCAATCAGTTTTTTTTATATAGCGCCAAATCACAACAAACAGTTGCCCCAAGGCAAGGCCATACAATAATTATGTAAAACCCCAACGGTCAAAACGACCCCCTGTGAGCAAGCACTTGGCTACAGTGGGAAGGAAAAACTCCCTTTTAACAGGAAGAAACCTCCAGCAGAACCAGGCTCAGGGAGGGGCAGTCTTCTGCTGGGACTGGTTGGGGCTGAGGGAGAGAACCAGGAAAAAGACATGCTGTGGAGGGGAGCAGAGATCGATCACTAATGATTAAATGCAGAGTGGTGCATACAGAGCAAAAAGAGAAAGAAACAGTGCATCATGGGAACCCCCCAGCAGTCTAAGTCTATAGCAGCATAACTAAGGGATGGTTTAGGGTCACCTGATCCAGCCCTAACTATAAGCTTTAGCAAAAAGGAAAGTTTTAAGCCTAATCTTAAAAGTAGAGAGGGTGTCTGTCTCCCTGATCTGAACTGGGAGCTGGTTCCACAGGAGAGGAGCCTGAAAGCTGAAGGCTCTGCCTCCCATTCTACTCTTACAAACCCTAGGAACTACAAGTAAGCCTGCAGTCTGAGAGCGAAGCGCTCTATTGGGGTGATATGGTACTACGAGGTCCCTAAGATAAGATGGGACCTGATTATTCAAAACCTTATAAGTAAGAAGAAGAATTTTAAATTCTATTCTAGAATTAACAGGAAGCCAATGAAGAGAGGCCAATATGGGTGAGATATGCTCTCTCCTTCTAGTCCCCGTCAGTACTCTAGCTGCAGCATTTTGAATTAACTGAAGGCTTTTTAGGGAACTTTTAGGACAACCTGATAATAATGAATTACAATAGTCCAGCCTAGAGGAAATAAATGCATGAATTAGTTTTTCAGCATCACTCTGAGACAAGACCTTTCTGATTTTAGAGATATTGCGTAAATGCAAAAAAGCAGTCCTACATATTTGTTTAATATGCGCTTTGAATGACATATCCTGATCAAAATGACTCCAAGATTTCTCACAGTATTACTAGAGGTCAGGGTAATGCCATCCAGAGTAAGGATCTGGTTAGACACCATGTTTCTAAGATTGTGGGGCCAAGTACAATAACTTCAGATTTATCTGAGTTTAAAAGCAGGAAATTAGAAGTCATCCATGTCTTTATGTCTGTAAGACAATCCTGCAGTTTAGCTAATTGGTGTGTGTCCTCTGGCTTCATGGATAGATAAAGCTGGGTATCATCTGCGTAACAATGAAAATTTAAGCAATACCGTCTAATAATACTGCCTAAGGGAAGCATGTATAAAGTGAATAAAATTGGTCCTAGCACAGAACCTTGTGGAACTCCATAATTAACTTTAGTCTGTGAAGAAGATTCCCCATTTACATGAACAAATTGTAATCTATTAGACAAATATGATTCAAACCACCGCAGCGCAGTGCCTTTAATACCTATGGCATGCTCTAATCTCTGTAATAAAATTTTATGGTCAACAGTATCAAAAGCAGCACTGAGGTCTAACAGAACAAGCACAGAGATGAGTCCACTGTCCGAGGCCATAAGAAGATCATTTGTAACCTTCACTAATGCTGTTTCTGTACTATGATGAATTCTAAAACCTGACTGAAACTCTTCAAATAGACCATTCCTCTGCAGATGATCAGTTAGCTGTTTTACAACTACCCTTTCAAGAATTTTTGAGAGAAAAGGAAGGTTGGAGATTGGCCTATAATTAGCTAAGATAGCTGGATCAAGTGATGGCTTTTTAAGTAATGGTTTAATTACTGCCACCTTAAAAGCCTGTGGTATATAGCCAACTAACAAAGATAGATTGATCATATTTAAGATCGAAATCTCCAACAACCCTGAATGACTATCGCCCATAGCACTCACTCCCATTGTGATGAAGTGCTTTGAAAGGCTGGTCAAGGCTCACATAACATCCAGCCTACCCGCCACTTTTGACCCATTCCAGTTTGCGTATTGTCCTAAGTGCTCCACTGATGATGCCATAGCAGCAGCACGTCACCTCAGCCTGGCTCATCTGGAGAACAAAAACAGCTGCGTGTGGATGCTGTTCATTGACTTCAGCTCTGTCTTCAACACAGTCATCCCACAACACCTGGTGAACAAACTGAGTGCTATAGGCATCAGCACCCCACTCTGAAACTGGCTGACTTTCTCACCAACAGACCACAGACAGTAAGAGTTGGCAAAAACTCCTCACAGACCACCATCCTGAACACAGGGGTCCCCCAGGGATGTGTGTTGAGCCCTCTGCTGTTCACCCTGATGACCCATGACTGTTGTGCCAGACACAACTCAAACAACATCATCAAGTTTGCAGATGACACAACAGTAGTGAGCCTTATCAGCAACGATGACGACTCAGCCTACATAGAGGAGGTACACCATCTCATCAACTGGTGTGACATCAACAACCTGCACCTCAATGTCAACAAAACAAAGGAAATAACGGTGGACTTCAGGAAGAATCACAAGCCTCACACACCTCTCACCATCAATTGCAGTGCTGTAGAATCAGTGAAAAGCACCAAGTTCCTGGGGGTGCACATCACTGATGACCTGACATGGACAACCAACACCACCTCCCTTGTCAAGAAAGCACAGCAACGCCTTCACTTCCTATGCAGGATGGGGAGAGCCAGTCTCCCCCCTTCAGCACTCACCACCTTCTATAGGGGTGCCATTGAGAGCATCCTCACTAGCAGTCTCTCAGACTGGTATGGCAGCTGCCATGTTGCTGACCAGAAAGCACTACAGAGAGTGATGAGAACAGCAGAGAAGATCACAAGGTCAGCCCAACCATCCATACAGGACCTGTACCCATCCCGCTGCCACAGAAGAGCCATCAACATCATCAAAGACCCTACCCACCCCTCAAACAAACTGTTTACCCTCCTACCATCTGGCAAGCTCTACAGCAGTGTGCGCTGCAGGACCACCAGACTCAGCAACAGCTTTTCCCGCAGGCCATCAGACTGCTAAACTCACTCCCAAAAGCAAGAAAATCCCCCCCCCAAACACACACACACACACACACACACTACAGACCAAAGTGCTTTTATGCACATTTCTTTGCACAAAAAACAAAAGTTTACAAACTTATTCATCTCCATGCTGCTTCCCTGCACTCTGCACTTTTGCCACATTGCACCTATATTGTTGTACTCAGTACTATTGCACTCCAGTAACATACCTCAACTGACTACATTCTGTAACACTATGACAGTCTTGGAAATGTATGCTCACTGTTGTCTATATGTCATGCTGATTGCTGTTCTGTTACTGATATTATTGGCATTGTATGTCCTAGTGAAGTCTCATGTCCAGTTGATATTTAGTTGTATGTCTAATTTAGCCTCTGTTACTGCACATTTGGAGTTTGGGGAAACACAATTTCAGTCTTCTGTGTAATGTACTGTTGCATGGCTTGATTGACAATAAAGTTCACTTTGACTTTGAGTCTGGTCTGCTTGAGGTTTCTTTCTCAAATCATCATAGGAAGTTTTTCCTTAGCACTGTCACCTGCGTGCTTGCTCTAGGGGTTGGTAAGGTTAGACCTTACTTGTTGTAGCACCTTGAGGCAGCTTTGTTGTGATTTGGTGCTATATAAATTAAATAAATTGAATTGAATTTGCTGACATTAGTGTGTCCAGGAAAAGTACCAGGAAAAGATGGAAGCACTTTAATTTCTACGACAGCTGGATTAGTTCACAGCAGTGACAGAGTTTTCAGTGACCAAAGTCCAGCTGTTACTATGTTTCAAAGGGCCCTCACACACAAATTCCTGAATGAATGGAAGCACCAAGACCTGTAGCATGCAGTACTTTTTAAAGTAGGTCACAAACTGTTTGGTCTGCCTGTAAATGGATTAATTTAATTTATTTTATTATTATTTTTTTTTTTTTGCTGTGGTTCAGCTGGTCTGTGCAAGTCCAGACCACTTGTGTACATGTAACTCCCCACCTCATCTGTCATCTTTAGGCCAGGTTTTTGGTTCTCTTCTCTATGTCATAAATGCTTTGTTTGGAACACATAAGCATAAGTGGACTTGCTGTTGAAAAGTGTGATCACTGGGCATAACAATGACAAACTAATGAATAAATGTGATGGGTGGAAACTAGAAATGACACTGGCACTAGTAGTACTAACTAATTTGAGGTGATTAATTCAAAGTTTGTCACTGTTCTCAGCATTCCAAACCTGAGCCTCCAGCCTTCAGCAACAGAAAGCATCAACAGAATACAGTGAGGCCTCATGGGAACCTGCAGCTGAATTGTCCTTCCAGTCTCTCCTGTACACGGCCTTGACTTTCACTGACCGCAAACATCCTTAGAGGCCTGTAATAAGTGTACTTCAAGTTGTATCTATTCATATGCAAATATTAAATTGAGCTGAACAAAAATGTGATAGGCGCTGTCTGGTTCAATTCTAGGTCTTGTGGAGGAACTAGGGAAAAATGCCCTTCATGATGCATATATTTCCAGCAAGTGGTGGAAGGAGATTACCACACACAACTTAATTCATGAAGTTCTCTGTCCTGCACAAAGTGAACAGTGCACACTGTACTCAAATACTTTATGGCATATGTAACATCTCATTTCACAAGCTTGTACTTCCTAGTTTACCGCACACACTGAATACGCTTGAAAAGCAAAAGTGAAGTTTTAAAAATAGGTTTCTTAGAATTCTGGGTTGCAAATGTGGATATCCTGCAAATGTAGAAAGCACTTGTACTATTAATGTTGAGCAAACATAATGCTGTCACAAAACAACCAACTAGTCTAACCCAGTGACACAAAATTAAATCCAGCATTCTCACAAATTATAGGAAAAATGGATAATTGATAGGAGTGAGAGCGAAAGAAAGGATATAAGAAGCAAGAGGAAGTAAACAGAAGTCAGGAAGACGGATGCAAAGGGCAAAGGAGAGACAGAGGCAGGCCGAATCCACTGGCCAGAATGAGTGAGCAGCACTGAAAGTGGATATGAAGGCGATGAGCCACGCCAACCTCCTCTGACCGCATTAACAAACCTAATGGAACGGCTGG
Organism: Thalassophryne amazonica; assembly: GCF_902500255.1. Taxonomy (NCBI): domain Eukaryota; kingdom Metazoa; phylum Chordata; class Actinopteri; order Batrachoidiformes; family Batrachoididae; genus Thalassophryne; species Thalassophryne amazonica. Next base: position 38,163,321 of record NC_047112.1, on the reverse strand, counting down.
CTCCAACAGGCCTCGTCATCCATTATCTGACTGTTGCCCCGCGCAACCAGCAAGGCCCATGTTCTCACTGGCTGCAGCTCAGCTGTCACTCACGATGTTCTCATTTTTCTTATCTTTGCAGCGGCCTTAATGAAAATGATTGGTAAATCACTTGCTTGGTACATATGGAGCAGTGGTTATATTGGCTGTATGAGACCTGTGGCCACAACTCATCATAAACTGAGAGGAGAGGAAGGAAAGAGATGTTTTGTGTTGAGACCCAGTCACCTCAGTGCGTGCACACACACACACACACACACACACACACACACACACACACACACCGGGTCCACCTGTATACGCTCAAGCTGTGCAAGCAAGCACACTACACACCCTCTAAAATGGGTTTACAATATAATTCTTTTTATGATCCATAAATTTCCAAATGTATCTTTTGTTGCACAACACCTTCTTGGATTTGATTTTTTTTTTCTTTTTTCTTTGAAAAATATACAATAATATAATGCAGCTGAAATGAAGCACCAAAAAGCTGAAAAATAAGAAAAAAATGGCTTGTTACTGGGAAATGCTTTTGGAAAAAAATTAATGTATGTATCAACGATGGTACGATCGGACTGGTTCATTCTGAGACTCCTGTGTTCACACTGGCCTTGTCACAGACTCTCTCGGACAATCTCAGACCCTTTTACAGACCTTGTTTTAATATAATATTATATATTTTTCATGAGTGCTTTGATGACAAAGAAAGGATTACTGACCTCAAGTCAAAGATGATGCAGTGATCTTTGCAGAATAAATTGACACTTTGATTGCAGCATTTGAGAAGCTGAACAAGGAATCAGAGTGTCTGGGTTTGCAACTGTCCCAGATTAAACCTAAGATCCAGACTTTCAATGATTTACTGGACTGGGCCATCCGAAATGTATCTGTGTCTGGCAAAAGGCATTGAAGTTGTAGAGGGATTCACTTTTCTCAATGATGACATTCACGTCTAAGTGTCTCTGGCCTTTGAGATCAAGAGGCACCTTGGAAGAACTTATATGTATAAGACGTGTTTGGTGATGCCAATACCTTTTGAAAGAGAATGAAGGTCCGAGTCTTTAGGTCCTGGTGCTTCTAGTTTTACTGTATGGCTGTGTGAGATATTGATGCTAACAAGTGAGCTAGGCGAAGACTGGATGTCTTTGGTACTATTCAGAGGATCCTTGGGTACCAGCCTGAATGATTTGTGTCAAACAAGTGGCTACTTAGAGAGACTCAGATGAGGATATCATTTGCATGGTGATGCAGCTATGACCTTTGGCCATGTAGCACATTTCTCTGGGTATAATCCAGCATGTAGGTGGCTCAGTGTTGAGGACCCTAGCGACTGAGAAACCAGAGGGCGCTCCTGTTTCACCTGACTGTGAATAGGAGATGATTACTTTCAAGAGGTGGGGAGGTGTTGTGAAAGTGTAGGTACACGGACCCACAACAGGGGGCGCAATGAACGGACAATGGAGAAAGGTAAAGAACAAGTTTTACTGTTGTGAGATATCACACTACAATACAACAATTAACAATTTGGAGGTGTAAGCCGAAATCCTGCTGGTGTCGTGTGGGCAGGCCCGAAGTAGGAGACGTCCGTCCTAGTCTAACCGGAACCACCCAGATCTCCTCTGCCACCGAAAACCCAGAAGTTACTGGAACCGCCAAGTCCCGAATTCCCAGGTGGCCACTGCCTTCGCTCGTCGATCCGGTACTGCTGACGGAAAAGAGCCAAACACACGGTAGGGATGCGACCGCCCCAGTATATGGAGAGGGGCAAGCCGCCTCCACCTCTTGTTACACTGAAGCAGGAAAGGGGAGTACTTATCCAAACACTTGGTCTCCAATAGTCCGCTGTCCTGAAAGGTTTATCAAGTATTGTCAAAAACACAGAATATGCTGCAGAGGTGATTACCTTAAACTCAAGGCGATATCTCGGCACTGAGGTGGAGACGCTGTCCTGGTGATATACCTCCGTGCTGAGTGCAGTCAGCTGTGTCCAGTAATGGGTGACAGCTGTCACCCTGGCTGCTCTCGTCGGCGGCAGCGCCCTCTGGTGCCTGGAGCCCGCACTCCAGGCAGGGCGCCCTCTGGTGGTGGTGGGCCAGCAGTACCTCCTCTTCAGCGGCCCACACAACAGGACCCCCCCTCAAGGGTGCCTCCTGGCGCACGACCGGGCTTGTCCGGATGGCGTCGGTAGAAGTCGGCCAGGAGGGCCGGGTCCAGGATGAAGCCCTTCTTCACCCAGGAGCGTTCTTCGGGGCCGTACCCCTCCCAGTCCACCAGGTACTGAAAACCCCGGCCCATTCGACGGACATCGAGGAGCCGGCGCACGGTCCAAGCCGGTTCCCCGTCGATGATCCGGGCAGGGGTGGTGCCGGACCCGGGGTGCAGAGGGGTGAGGTGTGATGGGGTTTTATCCGGGAGACGTGAAACACTGGGTGAATCCGCAGTGAGGCCGGAAGCTGAAGCCTCACTGCGGCGGGATTGATGACTTTGAGGACTTTGAAGGGACCGATGTATCGTTCTTGGAGCTTGGGGGAGTCCACTTGAAGGGGAATGTCCTTGGTGGACAACCACACTTCCTGCCCAGGACGATACGTGGGGGCCGGGGCCCGCCGCCAGTCTGCATGTTTCTTCGCCCTCGTCCGGGCCTTCAACAAAGCAGAGCGGGCAGCACGCCACACCCGACGGCACTTCCGTAGGTGGGCCTGGACCGAGGGCACACCGACCTCTCCCTCGACCACCGGAAACAAGGGGGGCTGATACCCCAAGCACACCTCAAACGGGGAGAGGCCGGTGGCTGATGACACTTGGCTGTTGTGGGCGTACTCGATCCAGGCCAGGTGGGTACTCCAGGCCGTCGGTGCGTGGCGGCTGTCACACAGCGTAGTGTCTGCTCCAATTCTTGGTTGGCCCGCTCTGCTTGCCCGTTGGTCTGGGGGTGGTACCCGGACGAAAGGCTGACCGAGGCCCCCAGTTCCCGGCAGAAGCTCCTCCAAACGTGTGAGGTAAACTGGGGGCCGCGATCGGAGACGATGTCTGATGGTATACCATGCAGACGGACGACGTGGTGGACCAGGAGGTCCGCTGTCTCCTGGGCCGTTGGGAGCTTCGGGAGGGCCACGAAGTGGGCCGCCTTGGAGAAACGGTCCACTATCGTGAAGACGACGGTGTTTCCCTGGGACGGCGGGAGACCCGTGACAAAGTCCAGGCCGATGTGGGACCAGGGGCGATGAGGCACGGGCAGTGGCTGTAGCTGCCCTGAGGTCTTTCTGTGGTCGGCCTTGCCCCTGGCGCAGGTGGTACAGGCCTGGACGTAGTCCCGGACGTCGGCCTCCAGGGATGCCCACCAGAAGCGTTGCCGGACAACTGTCACGGTCCTTCGCACCCCAGGGTGACAGGAGAGCTTAGAACCGTGACAGAAGTCCAGGACTGCAGCCCTAGCTTCTGGTGGGACATATAGTCTGTTCTTTGGTCCGTTTCCGGGGTCCGGGTCACGGGTCAGGGCCTCCCGGATGGTCTTCTCTACGTCCCAGGTGAGGGCGGCCACGATAGCGGACTCCGGGATGATGGGATCCGGGGGATCCGACGGTTCCGTTTTGACTTCGTCTTCGTGCACCCGGGACAATGCATCCGATCGTGATTCTTGGTCCCGGGACGGTAGGTAATCCGGAAGTCAAAACGGCCAAAGAACAGTGACCAGCGGGCTTGCCTGGGGTTCAGCCGCTTGGCGGTCCTGATGTACTCCAGGTTCCGATGGTCAGTGAAAACCGTGAATGGCACGGCTGTTCCCTCCAACAGATGTCTCCACTCTTCGAGGGCCTCTTTCACAGCAAGGAGTTCCCGATTGCCGACGTCATAGTTCCGTTCAGCGGGGGTCAACCTGCGGGAAAAATAGGCACACGGGTGAAGGACCTTATCGGTCTTCCCGCTCTGGGAGAGCACCGCTCCTATCCCTGAGTCCGAGGCATCCACTTCAACCACTAACTGGCGGCTAGGATCGGGCTGCACCAGAACTGGTGCAGACGAAAAGCGCCGTTTCAACTCCTTGAACGCGGCTTCGCACCGATCCGACCAGGTGAAGGGGACTTTTGGTGAGGTCAGGGCTGTCAGGGGGCTAACTACCTGACTGTAGCCCTTAATGAACCTCCTGTAGAAATTAGCAAAGCCGAGGAACTGTTGCAGCTTCCTACGGCTTGTGGGTTGGGGCCAATCTCTCACCGCCGCAACCTTGGCCGGATCAGGGGCGACGGAGTTAGGGGATGATAAACCCCAGGAAGGACAAAGAAGTGCGGTGGAATTCACACTTCTCGCCCTTCACAAACAGGCGGTTCTCCAACAACCGCTGCAGGACCTGACGGACATGCCGGACATGAGTCTCAGGATCGGGGAAAAGATGAGTATATCGTCCAGATACACGAAGACGAACCGGTGCAGGAAGTCCCGCAAGACATCGTTACCAACGCTTGGAAAGTCGCGGGAGCATTAGTGAGACCGAACGGCATGACCAGGTACTCAAAATGGCCCAACGGGGTGTTAAATGCCGTTTCCATTGGTCTCCCTTCCGGATCCGAACCAAATGATACGCATTCCTAAGATCAAGCTTGGTGAAGATTTTGGCTCCATGCAAGGGGGTGAACACCGAATCCAACAAGGGCAACGGGTATCGATTGCGAACCGTGATTTCGTTCAACCCCCTGTAATCAATGCATGGACGAAGTCCGCCATCTTTTTTACCCACAAAAAAGAAACCAGCACCCATCGGAGAGGTGGAATTCCGGATCAACCCGGCAGCTAATGAGTCCGGATGTAGGTCTCCATTGATTCACGCTCCGGCCGTGAGAGGTTGTAAGCCTACTGGACGGGAACTCACTGCCTGGAACCAAATCAATGGCACAATCATACGGGCGGTGGGGAGGAAGCGTGAGAGCCAGATCCTTGCTGAACACGTCAGCGAGGTCATGGTACTCCGCCGGCACCGCCTTCAGATTGGGCGGGACTCGGACCTCCTCCTTAGCTTGGGAGCCGGGAGGAAACCGAGGAACCTAGACACTCCCGATGGCAGGTTTCGCTCCACTGAACCACTACCCCGGACGGCCAATCGATCCGGGGATTGTGTTTTAGCATCCAGGGGAAAACCCAAAACCACACGGGAGGTGGCCTGAGTCACAAAGAACTCGATCACCTCCCGGTGGTTACTGACACCACCAGAGTTACTGGAGGTGTCTTATGCGTGATTGGTGGGAGTAGGGAGCCATCTAGTGCCCGAACCTGCACAGGCGAGGTAGAGCCACCAGAGGGAGCCCTATCTCCTGGCCCATCTACGTCTAGAAGATTTCCCTCAGAGACCGTGTCCACCAGTGCTGGGGCCTTCAGGGTTGAATCCTCAAACAGGATCGTGACTGGGATTTGCTGACAATGTATTCATGTATTCATTTGATTTTTAAATGGACCACAATGGAAATAGGTGTTTTCACTTTCTTGTGTCGTGTATTTTAAAGTATCTACAGTTATATTATGTACTTACATTGAACTCACTAAATAAAATCACACATGCACACACTCACACTTTTAATATACAGAGGATGTGCCGCCCCTGCTGGATTGGCATGTGAGTCCAGAATGTAAATATCAATGTCCTTTGTTCAGTGTTGTTAGCAAATATGTAGCTTTTCTAAAAATATTAGTCCTATCAACATTCGGTTTTGGCGCCATTTTCCTTGACCCAAAATACATAAGCATTCCAAACGGCAAATGTCAGCTCTCTCCAGTTTCACCGGGATCGAAGCCATACACTCGCATGCACATATGCATGCACACAGAGGCCACTTGATTATTATATTATAAATTTGCATGCATGTGGTGGTGTGACAGAGGAAGTTACAGAGAACAAAGTGAGATGGAAATGATTGATCTGCTGCGTGAGCAGCCGAAAGACAAAGAAGAAGATACATAGTGGTAAAGGGCAATTTTTTTAATGATGCATGAAATCCTAAAAGGAAATTTTTAAAAATTTTTCTAAAATTCAGATTTGCATTTTATTCAGTCAATTCCAGTTCAGTGATACTTAAAATGGTCTTTAGATATGTAAACCAATGCAGGGAACACTTTTTCTTTTAGGGTTTCTTTTCTCTCTGCATAATTTGTGCATTTTATTGCTGTCTAAAAGTGCAGAGTGACTGTTTTGAGATTCAGGATGCTATCATAACACCTGGTGCAAATGCTTTCTAGGTGTGTCCGCCACCATATTGCTATGGTGCTAGGTTATGTGTCTACATTATTCATGGGTGTGTTGTGGACATAATAGTTTCAACCATCAAGAGTGCTACCTATCATTACCTCAACGGGGTACATTAATTTCTTGTTCATTGTTATTAAGACGGTGCACTGAGAAGTGACAGGATTCCTGAACAGGGAATTGATTTCCAAAATTTCCTGTATATTTGTATTGTCAAGTGTGTCGGTAGCATGGCCCGAGCAGAGTGTCACCCCTTGTTGTGATTTGGTGCTATAAAATGAAATAAACTGAATTGAATTTGCTGACATTAGTGTGTCCAGGAAAAAAGTACCAGGAAAAGATGAAAGCACATTAATTTCTACGACAGCTGGATTAGTTCACAAGCAGTGAAGAAATCAATCAATCAATCAGTTTTTTTTATATAGCGCCAAATCACAACAACAGTTGCCCCAAGGCAAGGCCCTACAATATTATGTAAACCCCCAACGGTCAAAACGACCCCTGTGAGCAAGCACTTGGCTACAGTGGGAAGGAAAAACTCCCTTTTAACAGGAAGAAACCTCCAGCAGAACCAGGCTCAGGGAGGGGCAGTCTTCTGCTGGGACTGGTTGGGGCTGAGGGAGAGGAACCAGGAAAAAGACATGCTGTGGAGGGGAGCAGAGATCGATCACTAATGATTAAATGCAGAGTGGTGCATACAGAGCAAAAGAGAAAGAAACAGTGCATCATGGGAACCCCCAGCAGTCTAAGTCTATAGCAGCATAACTAAGGGATGGTTTAGGGTCACCTGATCCAGCCCTAACTATAAGCTTTAGCAAAAAGGAAAGTTTTAAGCCTAATCTTAAAAGTAGAGAGGGTGTCTGTCTCCTGATCTGAACTGGGAGCTGGTTCCACAGGAGAGGAGCTGAAAGCTGAAGGCTCTGCCTCCCATTCTACTCTTACAAACCCTAGGAACTACAAGTAAGCCTGCAGTCTGAGAGCGAAGCGCTCTATTGGGGTGATATGGTACTACGAGGTCCCTAAGATAAGATGGGACCTGATTATTCAAAACCTTATAAGTAAGAAGAAGAATTTTAAATTCTATTCTAGAATTAACAGGAAGCCAATGAAGAGAGGCCATATGGGTGAGATATGCTCTCTCCTTCTAGTCCCCGTCAGTACTCTAGCTGCAGCATTTTGAATTAACTGAGGCTTTTTAGGAACTTTTAGGACAACCTGATAATAATGAATTACAATAGTCCAGCCTAGAGGAAATAAATGCATGAATTAGTTTTTCAGCATCACTCTGAGACAAGACCTTTCTGATTTTAGAGATATTGCGTAAATGCAAAAAAGCAGTCCTACATATTTGTTTAATATGCGCTTTGAATGACATATCCTGATCAAAAATGACTCCAAGATTTCTCACAGTATTACTAGAGGTCAGGGTAATGCCATCCAGAGTAAGGATCTGGTTAGACACCATGTTTCTAAGATTTGTGGGGCCAAGTACAATAACTTCAGATTTATCTGAGTTTAAAAGCAGGAATTAGAAGTCATCCATGTCTTTATGTCTGTAAGACAATCCTGCAGTTTAGCTAATTGGTGTGTGTCCTCTGGCTTCATGGATAGATAAAGCTGGGTATCATCTGCGTAACAATGAAAATTTAAGCAATACCGTCTATAATACTTGCCTAAGGGAAGCATGTATAAAGTGAATAAAATTGGTCCTAGCACAGAACCTTGTGGAACTCCATAATTAACTTTAGTCTGTGAAGAAGATTCCCCATTTACATGAACAAATTGTAATCTATTAGACAAATATGATTCAAACCACCGCAGCGCAGTGCCTTTAATACCTATGGCATGCTCTAATCTCTGTAATAAAATTTTATGGTCAACAGTATCAAAAGCAGCACTGAGGTCTAACAGAACAAGCACAGAGATGAGTCCACTGTCCGAGGCCATAAGAGATCATTTGTAACCTTCACTAATGCTGTTTCTGTACTATGATGAATTCTAAAACCTGACTGAAACTCTTCAAATAGACCATTCCTCTGCAGATGATCAGTTAGCTGTTTTACAACTACCCTTTCAAGAATTTTGAGAGAAAAGGAAGGTTGGAGATTGGCCTATAATTAGCTAAGATAGCTGGATCAAGTGATGGCTTTTTAAGTAATGGTTTAATTACTGCCACCTTAAAAGCCTGTGGTATATAGCCAACTAACAAAGATAGATTGATCATATTTAAGATCGAAATCTCCAACAACCCTGAATGACTATCGGCCCATAGCACTCACTCCCATTGTGATGAAGTGCTTTGAAAGGCTGGTCAAGGCTCACATAACATCCAGCCTACCCGCCACTTTTGACCCATTCCAGTTTGCGTATTGTCCTAAGTGCTCCACTGATGATGCCATAGCAGCAGCACGTCACCTCAGCCTGGCTCATCTGGAGAACAAAAACAGCTGCGTGTGGATGCTGTTCATTGACTTCAGCTCTGTCTTCAACACAGTCATCCCACACACCTGGTGAACAAACTGAGTGCTATAGGCATCAGCACCCCACTCTGAAACTGGCTGACTTTCTCACCAACAGACCACAGACAGTAAGAGTTGGCAAAAACTCCTCACAGACCACCATCCTGAACACAGGGGTCCCCCAGGGATGTGTGTTGAGCCCTCTGCTGTTCACCCTGATGACCCATGACTGTTGTGCCAGACACAACTCAAACAACATCATCAAGTTTGCAGATGACACAACAGTAGTGAGCCTTATCAGCAACGATGACGACTCAGCCTACATAGAGGAGGTACACCATCTCATCAACTGGTGTGACATCAACAACCTGCACCTCAATGTCAACAAAACAAAGGAAATAACGGTGGACTTCAGGAAGAATCACAAGCCTCACACACCTCTCACCATCAATTGCAGTGCTGTAGAATCAGTGAAAAGCACCAAGTTCCTGGGGGTGCACATCACTGATGACCTGACATGGACAACCAACACCACCTCCCTTGTCAAGAAAGCACAGCAACGCCTTCACTTCCTATGCAGGATGGGGAGAGCCAGTCTCCCCCCTTCAGCACTCACCACCTTCTATAGGGGTGCCATTGAGAGCATCCTCACTAGCAGTCTCTCAGACTGGTATGGCAGCTGCCATGTTGCTGACCAGAAAGCACTACAGAGAGTGATGAGAACAGCAGAGAAGATCACAAGGTCAGCCCAACCATCCATACAGGACCTGTACCCATCCCGCTGCCACAGAAGAGCCATCAACATCATCAAAGACCCTACCCACCCCTCAAACAAACTGTTTACCCTCCTACCATCTGGCAAGCTCTACAGCAGTGTGCGCTGCAGGACCACCAGACTCAGCAACAGCTTTTTCCCGCAGGCCATCAGACTGCTAAACTCACTCCCAAAAGCAAGAAAATCCCCCCCCCAAACACACACACACACACACACACACTACAGACCAAAGTGCTTTTATGCACATTTCTTTGCACAAAAAACAAAAAGTTTACAAACTTATTCATCTCCATGCTGCTTCCCTGCACTCTGCACTTTTGCCACATTGCACCTATATTGTTGTACTCAGTACTATTGCACTCCAGTAACATACCTCAACTGACTACATTCTGTAACACTATGACAGTCTTGGAAATGTATGCTCACTGTTGTCTATATGTCATGCTGATTGCTGTTCTGTTACTGATATTATTGGCATTGTATGTCCTAGTGAAGTCTCATGTCCAGTTGATATTTAGTTGTATGTCTAATTTAGCCTCTGTTACTGCACATTTGGAGTTTGGGGAAACACAATTTCAGTCTTCTGTGTAATGTACTGTTGCATGGCTTGATTGACAATAAAGTTCACTTTGACTTTGAGTCTGGTCTGCTTGAGGTTTCTTTCTCAAATCATCATAGGAAGTTTTTCCTTAGCACTGTCACCTGCGTGCTTGCTCTAGGGGTTGGTAAGGTTAGACCTTACTTGTTGTAGCACCTTGAGGCAGCTTTGTTGTGATTTGGTGCTATATAAATTAAATAAATTGAATTGAATTTGCTGACATTAGTGTGTCCAGGAAAAAGTACCAGGAAAAGATGGAAGCACTTTAATTTCTACGACAGCTGGATTAGTTCACAGCAGTGAAGAGTTTTCAGTGACCAAAGTCCAGCTGTTACTATGTTTCAAAGGGCCCTCACACACAAATTCCTGAATGAATGGAAGCACCAAGACCTGTAGCATGCAGTACTTTTTAAAGTAGGTCACAAACTGTTTGGTCTGCCTGTAAATGGATTAATTTAATTTATTTTATTATTATTTTTTTTTTTTGCTGTGGTTCAGCTGGTCTGTGCAAGTCCAGACCACTTGTGTACATGTAACTCCCCACCTCATCTGTCATCTTTAGGCCAGGTTTTTGGTTCTCTTCTCTATGTCATAAATGCTTTGTTTGGAACACATAAGCATAAGTGGACTTGCTGTTGAAAAGTGTGATCACTGGGCATAACAATGACAAACTAATGAATAAATGTGATGGGTGGAAACTAGAAATGACACTGGCACTAGTAGTACTAACTAATTTGAGGTGATTAATTCAAAGTTTGTCACTGTTCTCAGCATTCCAAACCTGAGCCTCCAGCCTTCAGCAACAGAAAGCATCAACAGAATACAGTGAGGCCTCATGGGAACCTGCAGCTGAATTGTCCTTCCAGTCTCTCCTGTACACGGCCTTGACTTTCACTGACCGCAAACATCCTTAGAGGCCTGTAATAAGTGTACTTCAAGTTGTATCTATTCATATGCAAATATTAAATTGAGCTGAAACAAAAATGTGATAGGCGCTGTCTGGTTCAATTCTAGGTCTTGTGGAGGAACTAGGGAAAAATGCCCCTTCATGATGCATATATTTCCAGCAAGTGGTGGAAGGAGATTACCACACACAACTTAATTCATGAAGTTCTCTGTCCTGCACAAAGTGAACAGTGCACACTGTACTCAAATACTTTATGGCATATGTAACATCTCATTTCACAAGCTTGTACTTCCTAGTTTACCGCACACACTGAATACGCTTGAAAAGCAAAAGTGAAGTTTTAAAAATAGGTTTCTTAGAATTCTGGGTTGCAAATGTGGATATCCTGCAAATGTAGAAAGCACTTGTACTATTAATGTTGAGCAAACATAATGCTGTCACAAAACAACCAACTAGTCTAACCCAGTGACACAAAATTAAATCCAGCATTCTCACAAATTATAGGAAAAATGGATAATTGATAGGAGTGAGAGCGAAAGAAAGGATATAAGAAGCAAGAGGAAGTAAACAGAAGTCAGGAAGACGGATGCAAAGGGCAAAGGAGAGACAGAGGCAGGCCGAATCCACTGGCCAGAATGAGTGAGCAGCACTGAAAGTGGATATGAAGGCGGATGAGCCACGCCAACCTCCTCTGACCGCATTAACAAAACCTAATGGAACGGCTGGCTCCAACAGGCCTCGTCATCCATTATCTGACTGTTGCCCCGCGCAACCAGCAAGGCCCATGTTCTCACTGGCTGCAGCTCAGCTGTCACTCACGATGTTCTCATTTTTCTTATCTTTGCAGCGGCCTTAATGAAAATGATTGGTAAATCACTTGCTTGGTACATATGGAGCAGTGGTTATATTGGCTGTATGAGACCTGTGGCCACAACTCATCATAAACTGAGAGGAGAGGAAGGAAAGAGATGTTTTGTGTTGAGACCCAGTCACCTCAGTGCGTGCACACACACACACACACACACACACACACACACACACACACACACACACACACACACACACACACACACACACACCGGGTCCACCTGTATACGCTCAAGCTGTGCAAGCAAGCACACTACACACCCTCTAAAATGGGTTTACAATATAATTCTTTTTATGATCCATAAATTTCCAAATGTATCTTTTGTTGCACAACACCTTCTTGGATTTGATTTTTTTTTTCTTTTTTCTTTGAAAAATATACAATAATATAATGCAGCTGAAATGAAGCACCAAAAAGCTGAAAAATAAGAAAAAAATGGCTTGTTACTGGGAAATGCTTTTGGAAAAAAATTAATGTATGTATCAACGATGGTACGATCGGACTGGTTCATTCTGAGACTCCTGTGTTCACACTGGCCTTGTCACAGACTCTCTCGGACAATCTCAGACCCTTTTACAGACCTTGTTTTAATATAATATTATATATTTTTCATGAGTGCTTTGATGACAAAGAAAGGATTACTGACCTCAAAGTCAAAGATGATGCAGTGATCTTTGCAGAATAAATTGACACTTTGATTGCAGCATTTGAGAAGCTGAACAAGGAATCAGAGTGTCTGGGTTTGCAACTGTCCCAGATTAAACCTAAGATCCAGACTTTCAATGATTTACTGGACTGGGCCATCCGAAATGTATCTGTGTCTGGCAAAGGCATTGAAGTTGTAGAGGGATTCACTTTTCTCAATGATGACATTCACGTCTAAGTGTCTCTGGCCTTTGAGATCAAGAGGCACCTTGGAAGAACTTATATGTATAAGACGTGTTTGGTGATGCCAATACCTTTTGAAAGAGAATGAAGGTCCGAGTCTTTAGGGTCCTGGTGCTTCTAGTTTTACTGTATGGCTGTGAGATATTGATGCTAACAAGTGAGCTAGGCGAAGACTGGATGTCTTTGGTACTATTCAGAGGATCCTTGGGTACCGCCTGAATGATTTTGTGTCAAACAAGTGGCTACTTAGAGAGACTCAGATGAGGAGTATCATTTGCATGGTGATGCAGCTATGACCTTTTGGCCATGTAGCACATTTCTCTGGGTATAATCCAGCATGTAGGTGGCTCAGTGTTGAGGACCCTAGCGACTGGAGAAGACCAAGAGGGCGCTCCTGTTTCACCTGACTGTGGAATAGAGATGATTACTTTCAAGAGGTGGGGAGGTGTTGTGAAAGTGTAGGTACACGGACCCACAACAGGGGGCGCAATGAACGGACAATGGAGAAAGGTAAAGAACAAGTTTTACTGTTGTGAGATGAGCACAACTAATACAACAATTAACAATTTGGAGGTGTAAGCCGAAATCTGCTGGTGTCGTGTGGGCAGGCCCGAAGGTAGGAGACGTCCGTCCTAGTCGAACCGGAACCACCCAGATCTCCTCTGCCACCGAAACCCAGAAGTACTGGAACCGCCAAGTCCCGAATTCCCAGGTGGCCACTGCCTTCGCTCGTCGGATCCGGTACTGCTGACGGAAAAGAGCACAAACACACAGGTAGGGATGCGACCGCACCCAGTAGATGGAGAGGGGCGAAGCCGCCTCCACCTCTTGTTACACTGAAGCAGGAAAGGGGAGTACTTATCCAAACACTTGGTCTCCAATAGTCCGCTGTCCTGAAAGGTTTATCAAGTATTGTCAAAAACACAGAATATGCTGCAGAGGTGATTACCTTAAACTCAAGGCGATATCTCGGCACTGAGGTGGAGACGCTGTCCTGGTGATATACCTCCGTGCTGAGTGCAGTCAGCTGTGTCCAGTAATGGGTGACAGCTGTCACCCTGGCTGCTCTCGTCGGCGGCAGCGCCCTCTGGTGCCTGGAGCCCGCACTCCAGGCAGGGCGCCCTCTGGTGGTGGTGGGCCAGCAGTACCTCCTCTTCAGCGGCCCACACAACAGGACCCCCCCCTCAACGGGTGCCTCCTGGCGCACGACCGGGCTTGTCCGGATGGCGTCGGTAGAAGTCGGCCAGGAGGGCCGGGTCCAGGATGAAGCCCTTCTTCACCCAGGAGCGTTCTTCGGGGCCGTACCCCTCCCAGTCCACCAGGTACTGAAAACCCCGGCCCATTCGACGGACATCGAGGAGCCGGCGCACGGTCCAAGCCGGTTCCCCGTCGATGATCCGGGCAGGAGGTGGTGCCGGACCCGGGGTGCAGAGGGGTGAGGTGTGATGGGGTTTTATCCGGGAGACATGAAACACTGGGTGAATCCGCAGTGAGGCCGGAAGCTGAAGCCTCACTGCGGCGGGATTGATGACTTTGAGGACTTTGAAGGGACCGATGTATCGTTCTTGGAGCTTGGGGGAGTCCACTTGAAGGGGAATGTCCTTGGTGGACAACCACACTTCCTGCCCAGGACGATACGTGGGGGCCGGGGCCCGCCGCCAGTCTGCATGTTTCTTCGCCCTCGTCCGGGCCTTCAACAAAGCAGAGCGGGCAGCACGCCACACCCGACGGCACTTCCGTAGGTGGGCCTGGACCGAGGGCACACCGACCTCTCCCTCGACCACCGGAAACAAGGGGGGCTGATACCCCAAGCACACCTCAAACGGGGAGAGGCCGGTGGCTGATGACACTTGGCTGTTGTGGGCGTACTCGATCCAGGCCAGGTGGGTACTCCAGGCCGTCGGGTGCGCGGCTGTCACACAGCGTAGTGTCTGCTCCAATTCTTGGTTGGCCCGCTCTGCTTGCCCGTTGGTCTGGGGGTGGTACCCGGACGAAAGGCTGACCGAGGCCCCCAGTTCCCGGCAGAAGCTCCTCCAAACGTGTGAGGTAAACTGGGGGCCGCGATCGGAGACGATGTCTGATGGTATACCATGCAGACGGACGACGTGGTGGACCAGGAGGTCCGCTGTCTCCTGGGCCGTTGGGAGCTTCGGGAGGGCCACGAAGTGGGCCGCCTTGGAGAAACGGTCCACTATCGTGAAGACGACGGTGTTTCCCTGGGACGGCGGGAGACCCGTGACAAAGTCCAGGCCGATGTGGGACCAGGGGCGATGAGGCACGGGCAGTGGCTGTAGCTGCCCTGAGGTCTTTCTGTGGTCGGCCTTGCCCCTGGCGCAGGTGGTACAGGCCTGGACGTAGTCCCGGACGTCGGCCTCCAGGGATGCCCACCAGAAGCGTTGCCGGACAACTGTCACGGTCCTTCGCACCCCAGGGTGACAGGAGAGCTTAGAACCGTGACAGAAGTCCAGGACTGCAGCCCTAGCTTCTGGTGGGACGTATAGTCTGTTCTTTGGTCCGTTTCCGGGGTCCGGGTCACGGGTCAGGGCCTCCCGGATGGTCTTCTCCACGTCCCAGGTGAGGGCGGCCACGATAGCGGACTCCGGGATGATGGGATCCGGGGGATCCGACGGTTCCGTTTTGACTTCGTCTTCGTGCACCCGGGACAATGCATCCGATCGTTGATTCTTGGTCCCGGGACGGTAGGTAATCCGGAAGTCAAAACGGCCAAAGAACAGTGACCAGCGGGCTTGCCTGGGGTTCAGCCGCTTGGCGGTCCTGATGTACTCCAGGTTCCGATGGTCAGTGAAAACCGTGAATGGCACGGCTGTTCCCTCCAACAGATGTCTCCACTCTTCGAGGGCCTCTTTCACAGCAAGGAGTTCCCGATTGCCGACGTCATAGTTCCGTTCAGCGGGGGTCAACCTGCGGGAAAAATAGGCACACGGGTGAAGGACCTTATCGGTCTTCCCGCTCTGGGAGAGCACCGCTCCTATCCCTGAGTCCGAGGCATCCACTTCAACCACTAACTGGCGGCTAGGATCGGGCTGCACCAGAACTGGTGCAGACGAAAAGCGCCGTTTCAACTCCTTGAACGCGGCTTCGCACCGATCCGACCAGGTGAAGGGGACTTTTGGTGAGGTCAGGGCTGTCAGGGGGCTAACTACCTGACTGTAGCCCTTAATGAACCTCCTGTAGAAATTAGCAAAGCCGAGGAACTGTTGCAGCTTCCTACGGCTTGTGGGTTGGGGCCAATCTCTCACCGCCGCAACCTTGGCCGGATCAGGGGCGACGGAGTTAGAGGAGATGATAAACCCCAGGAAGGACAAAGAAGTGCGGTGGAATTCACACTTCTCGCCCTTCACAAACAGGCGGTTCTCCAACAACCGCTGCAGGACCTGACGGACATGCCGGACATGAGTCTCAGGATCCGGGGAAAAGATGAGTATATCGTCCAGATACACGAAGACGAACCGGTGCAGGAAGTCCCGCAAGACATCGTTTACCAACGCTTGGAAAGTCGCGGGAGCATTAGTGAGACCGAACGGCATGACCAGGTACTCAAAATGGCCCAACGGGGTGTTAAATGCCGTTTTCCATTGGTCTCCCTTCCGGATCCGAACCAAATGATACGCATTCCTAAGATCAAGCTTGGTGAAGATTTTGGCTCCATGCAAGGGGGTGAACACCGAATCCAACAAGGGCAACGGGTATCGATTGCGAACCGTGATTTCGTTCAACCCCCTGTAATCAATGCATGGACGAAGTCCGCCATCTTTTTTACCCACAAAAAAGAAACCAGCACCCATCGGAGAGGTGGAATTCCGGATCAACCCGGCAGCTAATGAGTCCCGGATGTAGGTCTCCATTGATTCACGCTCCGGCCGTGAGAGGTTGTACAGCCTACTGGACGGGAACTCACTGCCTGGAACCAAATCAATGGCACAATCATACGGGCGGTGGGGAGGAAGCGTGAGAGCCAGATCCTTGCTGAACACGTCAGCGAGGTCATGGTACTCCGCCGGCACCGCCTTCAGATTGGGCGGGACTCGGACCTCCTCCTTAGCTTGGGAGCCGGGAGGAACCGAGGAACCTAGACACTCCCGATGGCAGGTTTCGCTCCACTGAACCACTACCCCGGACGGCCAATCGATCCGGGGATTGTGTTTTAGCATCCAGGGAAAACCCAAAACCACACGGGAGGTGGCCTGAGTCACAAAGAACTCGATCACCTCCCGGTGGTTACCTGACACCACCAGAGTTACTGGAGGTGTCTTATGCGTGATTGGTGGGAGTAGGGAGCCATCTAGTGCCCGAACCTGCACAGGCGAGGTAAGAGCCACCAGAGGGAGCCCTATCTCCCTGGCCCATCTACTGTCTAGCAGATTTCCCTCAGAGCCCGTGTCCACCAGTGCTGGGGCCTTCAGGGTTGAATCCTCAAACAGGATCGTGACTGGGAGTCGTGTGGCAATGTGGGTGTGTCCCACGTGAATGTTTTGGCCCACCCCTGGCCCAGTCTCTAGGGGTGGGCGTTGGAGTTTAACCGCTCGGGGCAGTCGTTTGCCAGATGCTCAATCGAGCCACAAACAAAACAAGCTCCGTGGGCCCGCCTCCTTTGTGCTCCAGGTGCCCTAAATGTTGCCCTGCTCGTGTCCATAGCTTCGTCAGCAGGGGGAGCCGTAGGCGCACGGAGCGCAGGAACAGAGGAGCGTGGGGAGGGCGGAGCTCGATCGGAACCGGAAGGGAGAGGGACGACGCATGCCTGGCCACGCCCTTCGCCTCGTTCCCGACGGCGTTCTTCTAACCGGTTGTCGAGTCGTATGACCAGATCGATGAGCCCATCTAAGTCCCGCGGTTCGTCCTTCGCCACCAGGTGCTCTTTTAGGACCAGTGACAGTCCGTTTACAAAGGCGGCGCGGAGGGCAGTGCTATTCCAGCCGGATCTCGCCGCCGCGATGCGGAAGGCGACTGCATAGGCAGCTGCGCTCCGACGCCCCTGTCTCATTGACAGTAGCGCGGTTGAAGCGGACTCTCCTCTGTTGGGATGGTCGAACACCGTTCTGAGCTCCCGTACAAACCCATCGTATGTATGAAGGAGCCGTGAGTTCTGCTCCCAGAGCGCTGTAGCCCAAGCGCGTGCCTCCCCGCGAAGCAGATTTATTACATAAGCTACTTTGCTGGCATCAGTCGCGTACATCACGGGACGCTGTGCGAAGACGAGCGAACACTGCGTCAGAAAATCCGCGCACGTCTCCACACAGCCTCCGTACGGTTCTGGAGGGCTTATGTATGCTTCTGGGGACGGAGGAAGGGACCGTTGAACGACCAGTGGAACGTCACTTTCACGCGCAGGGTCCTCGGGAGGGAGAGCCGCAGCGGCGCCCGGAGGGCGCGCCTCCACTTGTGCGGCGAGAGCCTCCACCCTGCGGTTTAGGAGAACGTGCTGCTCGGTCATTAAATCGATCCGAGAGGTGAAAGCGGTGAGGATCCGCTGCAACTCACCGATTACCCCTCCCGAAGCCGCCGACGCGCCTTGTTCTTCCATTGGCCGTTCAACAGCCGGTTGACGCCCCTCGGGGTCCATGACGCTGGCCGAGATATCCTGTTGTGAAAGTGTAGGTACACGGACCCACAACAGGGGGCGCAATGAACGGACAATGGAGAAAGGTAAAGAACAAGTTTTACTGTTGTGAGATGAGCACAACTAATACAACAATTAACAATTTGGAGGTGTAAGCCGAAATCTGCTGGTGTCGTGTGGGCAGGCCCGAAGGTAGGAGACGTCCGTCCTAGTCGAACCGGAACCACCCAGATCTCCTCTGCCACCGAAACCCAGAAGTACTGGAACCGCCAAGTCCCGAATTCCCAGGTGGCCACTGCCTTCGCTCGTCGGATCCGGTACTGCTGGCGGAAAAGAGCACAAACACACAGGTAGGGATGCGACCGCACCCAGTAGATGGAGAGGGGCGAAGCCGCCTCCACCTCTTGTTACACTGAAGCAGGAAAGGGGAGTACTTATCCAAACACTTGGTCTCCAATAGTCCGCTGTCCTGAAAGGTTTATCAAGTATTGTCAAAAACACAGAATATGCTGCAGAGGTGATTACCTTAAACTCAAGGCGATATCTCGGCACTGAGGTGGAGACGCTGTCCTGCTGATATACCTCCGTGCTGAGTGCAGTCAGCTGTGTCCAGTAATGGGTGACAGCTGTCACCCTGGCTGCTCTCGTTGGCGGCAGCGCCCTCTGGTGCCTGGAGCCCGCACTCCAGGCAGGGCGCCCTCTGGTGGTGGTGGGCCAGCAGTACCTCCTCTTCAGTGGCCCACACAACAGGGAGGGACCAGTTGTCTGCCTGGGTGGCTGCGATCCAGTACACAAGGTGGTTCTATGGTGTGGTGAATGACACGCCAAAGCATGGTCCCAGACCTGACCTGATCTTATGGCAAACTAAAGCTTAGATATCATGCATTTTATTTTTAGTTTTATCAGTCTGTGTGCCAGTCTACCATGAAGCCATAACCAGTGAAGCACAGTCTCATGAAACACAAACACTAAAGCTTCTAACTCCAGAGTTATTGCAGGTGTTGCTTCTCGAACTAGTCACTCAGTTTTTGAGGGTGTCTTCACAAGGCAAATTTGCCACATTAAGTATATTTCTAAGGCATTAATTTAACCGAATTCCAAAGGATATGGACCCCAACTCCAGACTTTTTATCTGATGATAAGAGAACAACACAAACATTACAACCATTTCTTCAGATGTTTTTAATCCTTTAAAATAGGCCATCACACACACACACACACACACACACACAAAAAAACTATACTCAAAAGCAGATAGTCTGCACAATTTCAATATTTAATTTCAGGTCTAACAGTCAACGATTAACAGTTAAAGAAATGAAAAGGTTATCAAGGTCCAAATATATTTGGGCCTAACCATAAAAAAAATCATACAAATTAAATTGTGGACAATAGGAGCATATTTCTTTTGGCTTTTCCCATTTTACTTGGAGTTGCCACTCAGATCCTGTAGACAAGGTGTTTTGACACTAATTTTTTTTTACTCTGGATGCCCTTTCCAAAGGAGACAAGGAGAATGGGCATGGTGGACTATAAACCAGAGACCCTCTTGCTGGGAGAGAAGCATGCTAACTGCTGCACCACCATGCTGTCTCTGTTATGGATAATATACTCTCATTAATAAGCAGAACTGGCTGCCTTCCAATTTGGTGTTATGGATTACACATCTCGGGAAGACCTGACTGATCCTGATTTGGAAGACAAAGAAAGTTTGTTGTGATGTCTGTGAAAAACCGAGGGCAACCTATTCAAATGCACTTGGTCTCGCAATACGTCATTTGTATTTGATAATTCTGCGTGGTGGTCAGTGTCTGAGTAACCTGCCAATGTGATGAGAAAATAAGAGGAAGGGGTCACTTAGACAGGCATGCTACACAGAAATAAACTGTTTTCTGCTAAGTAGCTAATCTCTCGTTAATCCACAGTAATTACACACACACATGCTGACTGCACCATTTGTGTGGTCACACAGAGGGTTTTTCTGTGGCTGAAGGTCCAGACTGATTCAGGACATTCCCAGGAGCACTGGAAAAAATGAGAACATGGAACAGCGCGTGCATTATATATGTGTGTGTGTGTGTGCACTTGGACTCTTCTTGCAAAGTTAAATGTAAAAAATACAAAGAACATTATATATATATATATATATATATATATATATATATATATATATATATATATATATATATATATATATATATATATATATATATATATATATATATATATATAAACACACATATATGAGTCAGGTCTTCCTAAGATGTTTATTTTACTTGAGTCAGACACTTGATCTCAGCAGATCTCCACATAGAAGTCAGTTTCTCAATAATGTGAAATCGTTACCAGTGTTTCAATGTTCATGCCAAATTGGTTTTGTGCTTTGTTTGCTGCTTCTCCTCTCACCAGTCTGGGCATGGACTACTCATATAACAGGAAATAATGACGCCAGGGTCCATTAAGTGGCATGACAGGACATCATATCAGCATTAATCTCCCACTTAGCAGAACAGCCCTGAGAGGGAAAACGAGAGGGAGGAAAAGAGATGGCAAGAGCGAGGGATCTTCAGATTCTCACAAGTAGTCAGGGTCATACTACTGTTATTATCATTATTAGTAGCAGTAATACCGGTGGTAGGTGTTCCTGTATATAGCCTGGAACAGAGATCCAGAAGAATGTTTAGGACATAGCAATACAGTAATTATCTCAAAATGTGAGAGACAATGTTGATGAATTTGGTGAACAGAAAATCAGAGATTTTATTTTGAATTTGATCTGAAATATATTTTGGATCCAGGACCCAGAAGAGATTTGAACAAATATGTGGCCTTGATGGGGCATTCGATCTGCTCTGTGTACACCTGATTCCATCAGACCTCAAGCTAATTAGGTAGGTCCTGATTAGTACTTGGCTAGAACACCACTTAGGAAGACCACTTAGGCTGTGTGTCCTTCTCCGGGTAGAACTGGAGTTGTGTCAGGACAGTTATCCAGCATAAAATTGTGCCAAAATCACAAAGCGGCTCTGCACTGGATCAGCTGTAGTGACTCTGTACAAAAAAAAGGAGCAGCTGAAAGACGAACAGCAACATGTGGCCTTGGCCTACTATAACTGGAATCTGTCTGTTAATCCAATACTACTTGTAATTTTGGACCTCATTCTCTCACACATACCCTGAACAATTCTTGCATATTTCTGTGGTACAACGTTCTGGGGAGCAGAGGCTTTTCTGATTCAGAACACTTTCAAATCTCTTCATGTGGTGCCTTATCATCACACCTCTCCAGATCAGCGGCCAGAAATACAAGTATTTCCGTTTTTCTCGTTACTTCTCCATAAGCTGTCTCAATATAAACACTGTATAAGTCATTCCTAAACCTGGTTTACCACATCTTAGCTCTGGTAGTACTCACTTAATGCAAGTGTGAATACTGATCATCCTTCTTTGCAGCTTATGTTGATTTTTTGCAAAGCTTGCCATCCAGTTGACCAATCTGTTCTCTGGGACATCCTGAAAATCGGTGGGTTTCTTGACATCATAGCCAGCCTATACCCAGGTACTGTGAGTGCTGTGCAGAGTGATAGCAGCGATTGTGATTTCTCCCCAGTGAATATTGGCGCTCCTCTGGATGTATTTTGGCTCCTGCTAAATTCGATGCTTGTGTGAGCTGGGTATTGCGTAGAGTTGTGGTTCTCAGATGATGCAGAAGCACTTGTCTGGTTTTGAGCCTGACCGGCATCAAGTCGAAGCTCTAGGTTTTCAGTAACTTCCCAGATGCAGGCATCAGAAGTGTCTCTGTGTGTTGTGAAAGTGTCAAGCTATATAGAGAGTACACAGTAAAATCACCAGTGTTAAATTAACACCGTCAGTGTTAGTTTTACACTGGTGATTTTACTGTTAGAGATTCTATGTGACAGCGCAGTCTCGTTTGAACCCTGCGTGATATCGCAGGATTTGACCACTTACGGGGATAGCTGCTCCCGTTGCGCAATATATACCAGCATAACTTCACATGGGAGTACTGTTTTGCAATCACCAAATCAGTCGCAAAAAGTGCAATTTTTTTCGGTTCCCAGTGGAGAAGGGAAGACGAGGAAAATGTGACATGTCAGTAAGTGTTAGCCTACACAGCTAACTAGAGTAGCTGCAGTCTCTTGCCTGCAAAACCGCCTCAACATGTTTGAGCTCTGGGTCATAAACATATGTCCACACATCATCAATTTTTCTTTGCATTTTCACTTTGTTTACATGTAATTTCCTCAAAAACTCAGAGAAAGTGCCATGTTTCTGTCCTTGGAAGTAGAGAAATTACGTCATATGCCTCATAGTTTACCCCTTTAGCGCCCGACCTCAAACAAGACTGCAGAGCCCAATTAGCTCTGCACTGACATTCATGTTTCTGAGTCCTTGGCCTTTGAGATTAAGAGACATCTGTGAAGGTCTTATGGAGTCATGAGGTCACTGGACAGACGTCTTTGTTAATGCCAATATCTGTGCAGGAGAAAGATGAAGGTCCAAGTATGATCCTGGCACATCTTACTGCATGGTTGTGAGATTTGGACACTAAGCAATGACCTAAGAAAATTACTTTGGTACTAGTCCTCTTCAGAGGGTTGTTGGGTACCGCTGTAATGTCTAATGATCGGTTTGTTAGGGAGACTCAGATGATGTATACCACTTGCATTCTGAGGGAAAACCATCTGGCCATGTGGCGCGCTTGTCCGTGTGTGATCCAATGTCTGTGTGCCTGTGTGTTCAGGACGCTCACAATGATTCACTTAGCTGCAAAAGTACAGATGGCTTCTTTACAAAGTGGGGATGATCCTGTTGCTGCCTGGGGGTAGCCAGCATCAAAAAGTACTATAATTTGGGGATGCCACACCACCAGTCCATCCTAACCGACATTACTTGTGCTTTTATCATAATAATATGCAGTCGTGATGCAGCATAAGTAACACTTTTACTGAAATATGAATGATTTTATTTTGGGATCTTAGGAACGCACTCCATGGAGTACAGCGCCTCCTGCTGCCCGCGAATAAATATGCACCCTGAAATCATAGCCGTCCCAGTATGTTCCGGAAGGACCATTGATAAAATTCCGACACTAAAAAAAATATATATATATATGTTTAAGCAGCCTAAATAAACATATCTACGCTGAATTAATTTTCTTTCCGGTCATTAGCTTTAGAATACTTGTACTCATAAATTTTAATCTATCTTTAATGGTGCTCAATAGTCGCCCGGGGTTTTGCCTGATGTAAACATCATTGCGCTGTCAGTGAGAGGCTGGTGTGACCGTGTGACAGCTGAACCCGTTCATCTTTATTTAAACTCGGCTGTGCGCTTAGCAGAAACGCCACCATGTTCGAGGAGGCCAGTGAAGTGTTTGATAACATGTTTAAGTCTTCGTTCCCTCTCACCTTTATTGTGTTTCTGCCTGCGGTGCTCATTCTGGTGTCCCCGCTGCCGGCCGAGGCGGCTCATGAGTTCACGGTGTACCGCATGCAGCAGTACGACCTGCAGGGACAACCCTACGGTAAGACCGCCGTCCGGCTAAACACACACAAACAGCTGGGCAAAAACGCCTTTCAGCAGCTGGCACAGTGACGCTAGCTCTCAGCTAACGGTACTCAAAGATAGCGTGCATGCTAGTGTGATGCTAGCTGCCTGCTAAGCTAAAGCAGCTCATTTTTGGTTTCTAAAATCGAGGCCATACTTTTAAATGAATCGTAACTGTGACAGAGTGGAGGAGATTTGTTTTTTGTTTTCTCAATGAAAGCGTACCTTGTGGAGTCCCTAGTCTGATTAGTTTTTAAATGTGAAATTCATGATTTGATAGGGATTCACGTTCCTTAACTGGCCAGCAGGTGTCAGTGTTCAGCAGGTGGCAGACGACCTACATTTTGATGTGTATCTTGGAAGGTTATTGTTTGAATCTTTGACAATACCTTTGAAAACCTTCCCAGAGGGAGTACATGTTGAACCGGTGTCACGGTCTGATTTGGGCCCCCTGCCTTCACTGTATGTGTGGTTTCTGAGCGTCAGCAGCGATTCACCGATTACACTATGTAACACAATTTTTGTTTCTGGCTTCTAAGTGTTATATTTCAACTGCTTATGTCTAAAGTCTGGAAAAATGACTACATTCAGCACAAACTTTGATTTTATTATTATTTTTTTTATGTTCTAGAAAGTTCTAAAAGTTTCTTGAAATTTCTAGATAATCCTGGAAACTTCTAGAAAATTCTGGACAGTTGCAGTTAAATAATATTCTAGAAGACTACTCAGTAGTAGTGAAGGCGAATCGGGAATATTCTTGAAAACAGACAAATTTTAAAATATCATTGTCCTGATCACAGAAGCAAAGTTTCTGTTGAATAACAGCTATTTTCTATTTATTTAAGGCAAAACGGGTTAGGAAAACACACTGTAAGTAAGTAAGTAAGCTTTATTTATAAAGCGCCTTTCACAGACCAGGGTCACAAAGCGCTGCACATGGCATACAAAAATAATCTAAAAATAACATAGGAAAACAATAAATTGTTTTGTTCCTGTGTACCCAGAAACAAAACAAAAATAAAAATTTGTTACATAGCATTATCGCCTTGTTTCTGCTTAAAACTCAGGGCTGTGAAAACTCCGCGGATCCGCGGGATTCCACGGATTTCATCATGGGGGGGTGTTAGTGATGTACTCTTTAATCATAAACATCACTGAGTTTTTAAAATGCTTGTTGCAAAGCGTTCTTTTTTTACGACATCGTGTAAGTTTTATAAGTCCACGGACACTGATCTGTGTGTTACAGGTACAAATCAGTTTCCTCGGATCTGCGGAGTCATAAAGCAGGTCTGGTTGGTTGCTGCGGCGACGCTGTGTTGCTCCTCTGTGGCGCTTAAGCTAAACTTAGCATGTGGACATCCCAAACTTTTAGAGCTTTCAAGTTTTTAAAATAAGATTTTTGCAGCATGTCTGTGTCACGGACCAACGTCGCACAGAGAGAAGATGGCAAGAAAGACTGTTTGAGCAAGTCTTAAGGACAAGAATACGTGGAATCGTCGCTGGCTTCATCAACACACCTGAAAGGTAAAAGAAACGGGAAAAGTGAACTGTGCCCTCTCGGAAACACGGTAAGAATTTTTATCTCCCTGGAAGATAAACATTCTGCTGTTCAAACAGGATTTTAGACAAGATTATGTGACTTTTTTCACTAATCTAGACTTTCTTTCATTGTAAAAAAGACATTGTGGCTTTGAATGGATTTAGGCTGCATGAATTTACACAAGAATATAAGTGACTTTTTGCTATAAGGTATGTTATTGATATTTTACCATGATTTTCCAAATATTCTACAAGCTTTTTCTATTCTTTTCCGTCTTCATGAATTTCATGTAGTTTAATTGTTTTGAGTTAATGCATAATTTGGTTTACAATTAAAAGGAAAATCATTCCAGGTCCTACTTCCACATCATATTCTGTTATTTCAACATCATCATTGACAGGTCAAATAAAAGGTTGAATGTAGGATCATTTAAATATGCACTAATTTTGAAAAAATTTAATTCTGGGGCTCCACAGGGCCCTAGACCCCAGCTCCTGGGGAGCTGTTACCCCCCCCCCCCCCCCCCACACACACACATTTTCCTCGGATTTCACAATTTTCATTTCACAGCCCTGAAAACTGCACTCCAGTCATCATCTATCTTAGTGACAGATATCTGAAGCTTTTGTATAACAATCATTTCCACATAAATTCAGCATTATTTCAGAATAAAAGACGGGGGAAGTGATCAGTGCATCTGAGTCGGATGCTCTACACCCAAACCAATCAATGGGAATAATGTGATTATTAGCCATCAGATAACAAAGTAAACCTCTTAAATCATTCAGTCAGTTTTAAGCAGAAACGAGGTGATAATCGGTGAACCGCTGCTGACGCTCCAAAATGACACATGCTCAGTGAAGACGGGGGGAGGGGCGATCAGACGGGGGGACCAATCATACCACCACACTGGGATATATATGATTGTGGCATCTTCTTTTAAATTTGGTGGGATTTTAAAGATGCTTTGGAAATCCCTTACATTCCATTGTCATCAGTGATATCCCTTTCAGGTTTTTTGCTCCGGATCCCAGTGATTTACTATTGACTATCTGCTGTTAGTCCTCATCTGAAACTTGTATTTTCCTAGATGATACACTTTTACAGGGAACACTGCAGTTTAAATTTTTCAATTTATTTTCATTTATATAGCGCCAAATCACAACAGAGTTGCCTCAAAGCGCTTCACACAGGTAAGATCTAACCTTACCAACCCCCAGAGCAACAGTGGTAAGGAAAAACTCCATCTGAGGAAGAAACCTCAAGCAGACCAGACTCAAAGGGGTTACCTTGTGCTTGCTACAAACATAAATTACAGAACAATTCACAGAACAGTTCACGGACGAATATACAAGAAATGCTATTGGCGCACAGGACAGGAGGATCGCCAACACGAATACAACTCCCATCTCTGGATGGAGCTGCACCTTAAACAGAGAAAAAACAATCAGGCATCAGAAAGACAAAAAATACTGTATAATTTGCCAGCATTAAACAACAAGAAAAACAGAGAAATACTAAGGTGATCGCCGGCCACTAGCCCTAAACTTCACTAAAAGACCCAGAATTTAGCTAAAGTTGAGGCCGCAGCCCGCTCCAATTACTAATAAATGAATTAAAAGAGTAAAAAGCGTAGCCATATGAAAGGGAAAATAAGTGCGTCTTAAGTCTGGACTTGAAAATCTCCACAGAATCTGACTGTTTTATTGACGCAGGGAGATCATTCCACAGAACAGGGGCACGATAAGAGAAAGCTCTGTGACCCGCATACTTCTTATTCACCTTAGGGACACAAAGTAGTCCTGCACCCTGAGAACGTAAAGCCCAGGCCGGTACGTAAGGTTTAATTAGGTCAGCTAGGTAGGGAGGTGCCAGTCCATGAATAATTTTATAGGTTAGTAGCAGAACCTTAAAATCTGATCTCACTGGGACAGGAAGCCAGTGAAGGGATGCCAGAATGGGTGTAATGTGGTCGAACTTTCTGCTTCGTGTCAAAAGTCTGGCTGCAGCATTTTGAACCAGTTGGAGACCCCTAATGCTAGACTGCGGTAAACCAGAAAATAGAACATTCCAGTAGTCCAGTCTAGAAGAGATAAATGCATGGATCAGGGTCTCAGCATCAGCCATAGACAGGATGGGACGAATCTTCGCTATATTTCGCAGGTGGAAGAAAGCAGTCCTAGTAATATTTCTAATGTGGAGGCCAAAGGACATTGAAGGATCAAAAATTACCCCAAGGTTCCTCACTTTGTCAGTGTGATGTATGACACACGAGCCAAGGCTGAGCGTTAACTGGTCAAATTGATGCCGATGTCTCACTGGACCAAGAACCATCATTTCAGTCTTATCAGAGTTTAAAAGTAGGAAGTTTCTAGACATCCAACTTCTCACCGCTGCAAGGCAATCTTTTAAGGATTTTATGTGAACGAGATTACCAGCAGTTATCTGCATGTATAACTGAGTATCATCTGCATAGCAGTGAAAGGTAATCCCAAAATGCCGCAATATGTGCCCAAGGGGTGCTATATAAAGGGAGAAAAGCAGGGGGCCTAAGACAGACCCCTGTGGAACCCCAAATTTCATGTCACTAAGGTTAGAGGTAGTGTTACTGTACAAAACACAGTGAGAACGACTGGTCAAGTATGACGTCAGCCATGCAAGGGCACTCCCGGTAATCCCAAAATGATTTTCCAGCCTATCAAGTAGAATATGATGATCCACTGTATCAAATGCAGCACTGAGATCTAACAGCAACAGAACCGTAGTGGTGTCCGAATCCATTGTAAGCAGAAGATCTTTCACCAGTTTAGTGAGAGCCGTCTCTGTGGAATGATATTTTCTAAAAGCAGACTGCAGTGGCTCAAAGAGATTATTCTCAGTAAGAGAGTCTGAGCTGCCGTGACACCACTTTTTCCAGAATTTTAGAGAAAAATGATAGATTTGATATCGGCCGATAGTTTGTCAATACACTAGGGTCAAGATTAGGTTTAAGTAATGGTTTAATCACCGCAGATTTGAAACATTTAGGAACAGATCCAGAAGTTGAAGAAAGATTAATAATTTCCAGCACAGTCGGCCCAAGAGTGGGCCACAGGTCCTTAAACAGTTTTGTTGGTATAGGATCAAATAAACAGGTTGTGCTTTTTGTTGACATTACGAGTTTTGTCAGCATGCCTAATGAGATACTATCAAATTCTGTAAATCTACGTAATACCTCAGTAGTGATGCCCACCTCAACAGCAGGGTGTAGTGGCTGGGTTAAGACATGCCGGGATATGTTTAACCTGATGTCTTCTATTTTCTTCCCAAAGTAATCCAGGAAATCTTGTGCTGTTAAAGGAGAGTGAACTACAGGTGGTTGTCCATGCATAAGTGTTGTAGAGGAATCAAAACACGTTGTAGAGGAATGCAAAAGAATGCATCAGCCACAAAGATGATACCTTGGAACTTTACTAGTACCGACATAATGTGGTTATCCTGTGGTTAGTTTTTGTGGCATTTTCATCACAAACCAGCGTTTTACTGGAAACAAAAACAGACCATGACATCTGCGTGATTGGTATATATCACCAGGATCTGATTGCTTTTTTTTTCACATTGAGATATTAATTTGCTTTAACCAGACTAAATTCATTAAAGTATGGTGTTCACACAATTTCAGCCATGTATTGTATTATGTGTCCCCAGGTACCCGGAATGCCATCTTGAACACTGAAGCTCGTACTGTGGAGGCAGAGGTATTAAGTCGTCGCTGTGTCATCATGCGACTGGCAGACTTCTCTTATGACAAGTACCAGAAAGCTCTGCGCCAGTCTGCGGGGGCTGTGGTCATTATCTTGCCAAAGAACATGTCTGCTGTTCCCCAGGACATAGTACAGGTATCCACACATGCTAATTTAAAACATCAAACTTTTTCTGCTGTCTCCCATGTCTATAGTTCACTCTTAAGCATCAAGTGATGTATTGTCTCATTAGAAAAGCTTTGCTTGTGAAATTGTTGTTTCTTATTAGAGTTGTGCTTGACTACTGTCTTGGACTACAACTCATTATTTTGGAAAATGTTTAATCAGTTACATCTTTTAATAAGCATTGTGTGTGTTTGGCTTAAAGCTTAAATTGTGTGTGGGAGACTTAAAGCAGTCTCCCCGTGGTCATCCCGTTGTTCCTAAACCCAAGGTTATGATCTCAAATCGTTTGTTCTACTAGTGCTCCAAAACCCAAACATGTTCAGTTTATCATACAAAACAAAGGCGCATCACATTATTGCATTTAATATGCTGCAGGTAAACAGTATCTAGCAGTTTTGCTGGAGAATTGACTTAAATTAGTTAATTGAGAATTAGAGAGGAAATGTGATCCATACTTGTACAACACCAAACATGTGGCCTGACAAACCAGTGTTGTTGGTCTATGTTTTACTGTCAACTTCTAATGACATCCATCCATTTTCTATACCTGCTTACTCCAGTTAAGGGTCATGGGGGGGTGATGCACTTCAAGTGACGTACAAGCCAAATGTGTTTGTAGGAAAGGCTTGGTGGCGCAGCTCACAATAAAGTTGTTAATGGCCTTTTTTTTTTCTTTTTTTTTAAATAAAGACCAAGAGGAAAAAAGTTAGAATTTTACATATTCCATTTTGAATTGCGTACCTTGCTTCGATTTTATCCACTTTGTCTTCAATATGAAGGCTTTTATTTATTACAACCCCTGGCAAAAATTATGGAATCACTGGCCTTGGAGGATGTTCATTCAGTTGTTTAATTTTGTAGAAAAAAAGCAGATCACAGATATGACACAAAACTAAAGTCATTTCAAATGGCAACTTTCTGGCTTTAAGAAACACTATAAGAAATCAAGAAAAAAAATTGTGGCAGTCAGTAACGGTTACTTTTTTAGACCAAACAGAGGGAAAAAAATATGGACTCACTGAGGAATTCTGAGGAATAAATTATGGAATCACCCTGTAAATTTTCATCCCCAAAACTAACACCTGCATCAAATCAGATCTGCTTGTTAGTCTGCATCTAAAAAGGAGTGATCACACCTTGGAGAGCTGTTGCACCAAGTGGACTGACATGAATCATGGCTCCAACACGAGAGATGTCAATTGAAACAAAGGAGAGGATTATCAAACTCTTAAAAGAGGGTAAATCATCACGCAATGTTGCAAAAGATGTTGGTTGTTCACAGTCAGCTGTGTCTAAACTCTGGACCAAATACAAACAACATGGGAAGGTTGTTAAAGGCAAACATACTGGTAGACCAAGGAAGACATCAAAGCGTCAAGACAGAAAACTTAAAGCAATATGTCTCAAAAATCGAAAATGCACAACAAAACAAATGAGGAACGAATGGGAGGAAACTGGAGTCAACGTCTGTTACCGAACTGTAAGAAACCGCCTAAAGAAAAGGGGATTTACATACAGAAAAGCTAAACGAAAGCCATCATTAACACCTAAACAGAAAAAAACAAGGTTACAATGGGCTAAGGAAAAGCAATCATGGACTGTGGATGACGATGAAAGTCATATTCAGTGATGAATCTCGAATCTGCATTGGGCAAGGTGATGATGCTGGAACTTTTGTTTGGTGCCGTTCCAATGAGATTTATAAAGATGACTGCCTGAAGAGAACATGTAAATTTCCACAGTCATTGATGATATGGGGCTGCATGTCAGGTAAAGACACTGGGGAGATGGCTGTCATTACATCATCAATAAATGCACAAGTCTACATTGATATTTTGGACACTTTTCTTATCCCATCAATTGAAAGGATGTTTGGGGATGATGAAATCATTTTTCAAGATGATAATGCATCTTTCCATAGAGCAAAAACTGTGAAAACATTCCTTGCAAAAAAACACATAGGGTCAATGTCATGGCCTGCAAATAGTCCGGATCTTAATCCAATTGAAAATCTTTGGTGGAAGTTGAAGAAAATGGTCCATGACAAGGCTCCAACCTGCAAAGCTGATTTGGCAACAGCAATCAGAGAAAGTTGGAGCCCGATTGATGAAGAGTACTGTACTGTCACTCATTAAGTCCATGCCTCAGAGACTGCAAGCTGTTATAAAAGCCAGAGGTGGTGCAACAAAATACTAGTGATGTGTTGGAGCGTTCTTTTGTTTTTCATGATTCCATAATTTTTTCCTCAGAATTGAGTGATTCCATATTTTTTTTCCCTCTGCTTGGTCTAAAAAAGTAACCATTACTGACTGTCACAATTTTTTTTCCTGATTTCTTATAGTGTTTCTTAAAGCCAGAAAGTTGCCATTTGAAATGACTTTAGTTTTGTGTCATGTCTGTGATCTGCATTTTTTCTACAAAATTAAACAACTGAATGAACATCCTCCGAGGCCGGTGATTCCATAATTTTTGCCAGGGGTTGTATTTATTTTAAAGTAAATAAGTTTTGTTTTTCCTCCATGACAATGAGCATTTCTGCTTTTTCGCAATCTATTTGATTTCTTGTCACACGTCTCATATCAGAGACTGTGTGGGCACACACACATATACACACAGCCAGGTACTTGCATGCTAAATGGGTCTGATTCCATTTCCATTATTCCTCATTTTATTGCAACACAAGGGTGTCTTAAAAGTTGACATTGTTTTCAAAACGTCTGACTGGCTAAATTCATTGTGGATTGGTGAAGTCTCCCTCCTTTGTCTGAAGTGAAACTTTTCTTTCAGCTATTGGTGCTAAAAACCCAAACAAATCACTTTTGCCATCAGTCTAGTTGGATGTCAACTTAACTGGAATGGTGCCTATATTAAAACATGATGAAGTCATGGGGGAGGGTGTTTCTCTTCAAAAATGTTTATTCACAAATGAAATAATAAATCACATTTCACAGTCTTTCCATGGCACTTCTGTGTTCATATGAAAATAGGTGAAAAGTACACATGATTTGCAGTCATTTTAGCCACAAACACAGTACATGTATTCACAGCAGAACAGAAGAAGCAGAGCTGCGGTCAGTCATTTGCACGTCTCATTCTTCACTAAATACAGCATCAGATCTAGGACATTTTAATAACTGGGTGCCTGCAGACCACAAGGTCGGATAGCATAGTGTGTGAGGAGGGCAATCTGACGCAGTGTCCGTAAAGCACTATTTATTTAGCTTCCCACTTAAAGCTGATGCTTCACCCTACCCCTTTTCGGACATGTTGGGTACACAGTAGGAACTTTTTTGTTGTTGTCTTTACTGATCTATCTTGT
Organism: Thalassophryne amazonica; assembly: GCF_902500255.1. Lineage (NCBI taxonomy): Eukaryota > Metazoa > Chordata > Actinopteri > Batrachoidiformes > Batrachoididae > Thalassophryne > Thalassophryne amazonica. The sequence goes on along the minus strand of NC_047112.1, from coordinate 38,130,645 downwards.
AATTGTTGTTGTATCAAATGTTCGAAATAAACAGTTTTCATTCATTCATTCATTCATTCAATGAGTCAGAGCTCTAGTTTTTTGGCTATTTGACTGCATTTGCTTTCTGAAAATAATTTTCTGGCAACAGATTGTTCATATTTATTGAAAATGATGAATTTGTAAATGCAACGTATCTCCTGTTTGCTGTTGGCACCTTCTCTTGTCAATTCCATTCTGCTCACCATGTGAGTGGGCAGTGAACTTGTACTAGTGAAAAATAAAAACATCCTCTGGCTTAGTTATTTTACAAATCTGTAATTTTTCTGATGAATTCTGTTTGAATAAAAAAATTGCGTACTGGAAGCATTACGACGGCTATTGTTTTATTAACAGATCAGGTATGTTTCTTGCTATTATGTAAACAGATCTGGACTTTTTAAAGTGTGTTGCTCTCCTGCACTGTCCTTGTGTACTGTAGCACTTCATGGAGCTGGAGCCAGACATGTTGGCAACTGAGACCATTGTCCCGGTTTATTTTGCCCTGGAGGATGACGAGCTGCTGTCCATCTACACCCAAACCCTGACGTCGTCCTCCTCCCAGGGCTCCTTATCAGCAGCTGAAGGTAGGAGATGGTGATCTGTGCTGAACCCATTAAATTAACTTCAAGAACGCTCAAGAGCTGGTGGTCATTTTTGGTGCAGCATATCTCCCTATACCTATTGTCTGTCGATCGTCCTTTCTGTTCCTATTATGCAGTCAGTTGCAACAATAGGTTGGACATCAGTGACTATAAATCCAGCCTCATATTGGTCATGCAGAAGTGGGTGGAGCAGTCTGCATTGTGTCAGTGTGATGCATTGTTCATCAACTTCTTTTAAAGGCATTTTTGAAGAATATCAATGTGAAAAATAATTCTGCTTTTAGTTTGTGATTAGTGTTGTTGTTGATATTTTCTATAGTATTGCTGCACACGGCTACAGCCAACGGCTTCCAGATGGTCACCAGTGGAACTCAAAGCAAAGCAGTCAGTGACTGGGCAATAACCAGTCTTGAGGTGAGACGCTGAAGATGACTGCAACAGGATCAGCTGATGGAAGCACACAAAATGTGATGCACTAAAATGTGTATCGCGTAGACATGTGATACATGTCTTCTGTAGTGTCTCTTAACATTTTTGTTTTATACCTTTCTTTTTCCATTGTGAGAGCATTATTGTTTTGATTCCTGGCTTGTAATTATGGTTTCTGTTCCTGATAACTCATCTTTGATTGATGATCTTGACCCTGAATGCTGATTGTTTATCAGTGATGACATTTGATTTTGATTGCTCATCGTTCATCCCGAGCTTTGATCTTGATTGTTGGCTTGGATATTTGCTTTGATCTCTGTATCCTGATTCCTTTGATCCTGATTGTTGTTCTTTGAACTTTGTTTGCATGTCTGTCTGTTGTCAGCAGGCTATTTTAGAAGGACATGAACATATTTCAGTTTAATTTGGTGTACATGTAATTCTTGGGTCAAGGCTGATTAGGGATGTTAACCAAGGAGCAGATCTTGCCTTTGGTCATTGATCCTGATTGCTGTCATCCTGTTCTTGCCTTTGATCTTTGATCTGTGATCCTCATATTTGATCCTTTAATCAGGATTGCTGAATTGCTCAGAGACCAGTATCCAGGGTCAGGATTATAACCTTGGTGGAGATAATTGATATATGAAAACATACTGTTGCTGCCCCCCCTCAACCCCCCCCTTTTTTTTCAAACATCTTTCATCAAAATTAGGATCAAATCAGGTGTCATTTATTGATGATTGTAAATTCCTGTTTTAATTACACTTTCTAAATATATGGGCTGTAAAGTGTGCGTTTGTTTTAAAGAGTTGAGTGACATACATTTGGTTCAGGATTGTATTATACTTGTTTTGTAAACCCAAAGACTATAAAGTATTTGTCACCTCGCAGCTGATTTGGAAACTGGGTATAAGGTCAGGCGGTCAGCTGTGTCTGTGCCCCACTGAAGTACTGTGCACACCAGCTTGCAGCACATTTGTGTAGCTAAATCTACAGCTGCTGCAGTTTTGTTTCTGCCTTTGTGGTTTTGTGTGTAATTTTGTCTCTGTTTTGTTTTTCCAGGGTCGCCTGGCTGGAGTTGGAGGAGAGGATCTGCCCACTATCGTCGTAGTGGCTCACTATGACTCCTTTGGAGTGGCTCCAGTATGTGCACTACTTTGTTGTGTCTTGGCACTCCAACCCTGACTCTTTAAAAATGTTGAGGACATTTAGCAGAAGAAGTATTTTGTCTGCAAATAGCTGTGGGTTTGATGGAGTTTAACCCTTTAACTTGCCAGGTGAAGACTCGGGCATGTTTTTAAATCGGCTGTCAAAGTGCGCAGGAAATACATTTTTACACAGTCAGGGTTCACTGAATAACAGCAGAGTAACTCTAGTCTTCTGTTTGCTCTTACAAATGTTCTACAGTGTAGCACACAATAAGAAAATTGTCTGTGTCAGACACTCATCCACTGGAAATACTGTTTGGATTAGGCGAGGTGTGGCAGTTTGATGCAGGAAACTGCAGATGTGACAAAAACGTCTGCTGCTGAAATTATTCTTGCTGTTTCTTGAATTTGAGGATTTCTTCGTGGGCTCTTACTGACAGAAGTTCAATCTCATCTTTTTCAAGTTAGACATTTTTGTTAGTGTATTTGTGTGAATGGCCAGGGTTTGCACCAGCGGCATTATTAAAAATGTCATCAATGCACACACTTGTTAGGAAGCCTCCAGACCTGCAATTTTCACACATGGGGGCTCTGTCAGCTGTTACACAGACTTTGTATTAGAGATTTTTCAGGTTTTGCAATTTTAATGTTTGTGTATTCACACACAGGTGGTTTAGGTCACAGTTCATTCTTGCAGTGCATGTGTGAAAGAGGCCTCATAAAAATAAAATAATCTGAGATTGTGCGTGTAATGCATCTAGTGGCTGTCGTACAGTGCATGTGTGAAAGAGGCCTCATAAAAATAAAATAATCTGAGATTGTGCGTGTACTGCATCTAGTGGCTGTCGTATGGAGCAGACTCGAATGCGAGTGGTTTGTCCATGTTACTGGAGCTGGCTCGTCTTTTCTCCACATTGTACACCTACAAGAGGACACACGCAGGGTAAAAACTACACTCACATTGTCATTGTTTGTGGGTCATACTTGGCTTCCCTTATGAGCTTTAAATTACTTTTTTTAATATCTGCATGAAAACATTGTACATAATAATGTTAACATTGCCACCACACTGAAACTTGAGACTGCATGCTTGTGTATATGCATCTACAGGAAGTATTTGAATTTTTACTGTATATCCACCTCATCTCTTATGTCCTGCTCAAAATTTTAGAAGTGCATTGGTAATTGTCAAGATGGTAGAATAATGGTTACTGTGGAATGAGATGTGGTTGTTACGTGAGCTGATTAAGATGATCAATGTTTTTTGGAACATATACATTAAAATTCTTTACCAGCTGATACATTTCCATCTTATATGAAGCATCTTTTTTGCTAACATAATTATTTTATTTTAACAACCAAATTCTGAAAGTGGCATGATGACCTTTGGGTCTATTTCTGGTGTCATCCTGTTATTTGTGCATGTCACATTGAAATCAGTTTTCTGTAGGCTGCTAATTTATATCTTGGTGTTTCACGACTGCTACCATATCAGCTTGTCTTCTTGTTGATATGTTGTTGTGTGTTCAGGTACAACCTGTTGTTCTTTGTGTCTGGAGGAGGGAAATTCAACTACCAGGGCACCAAACGTTGGCTGGAGGACAATCTGGACCATACAGGTACTGTTAAGTAGTCCTACAGTTTGTTAAAGGCTTCTAAAGGGAATTCAAAGATTGATCCAGTTCAGTGTGCTTTCATTCATAAGTCCTGGACCCATGATTTGGTTTCATATACTTTCAGAAAAAAAACAGTGATAAATGGGACAAATGCAGTAAAATGAATATTTGCCCTGCTACAGTTTCCAAATACCAGCACCATAGATAGATAGATAGATAAATACTTTATTAATCCCGAGGGAAATTGTGTGGCGTCCGTTGCTCTCAATCACACATAAGTTACACAAGTTAAGGAATAAAAACAGCACCGAGACAAGTTAATAAGTACAAAAACAGTACCGTATTTTCCGGACTATAAGTCACACCGGAGTATAAGTCGCACCAGCCACTTTAGCCATTATAAAGAAAAATAAACCATAAATAAGTCGCACCGGAGTATAAGTCGCATGGACATACAGGTATGTTAACATGAAAAGTTCAGATGATAATATTGTGACGGCTACCGTTTTCGGATGCATATTTCACCAGTCGTAACTTGTAATCTGCAGAGTATGATTTTCTTTTTGGTGGCATTTTTTCGGGCCTTCTCCGTTGTCTTGTTAAGTTATCAGTAACGTTGAAATTTTTTATTTTTCTATGGTAGTCAGAAGTCGCAGGAACAGTCACACAAGCCTCGAGTGCCCTCTTGTGAGCTGCATTTTACCTACGGATATGTTTGTATTTTGCGGACTACACTGCGAGCCGAACCATGCAGCACCTACCTGCGCAGCTCATGACCAGCCAGCAGTGTCGATCCAGCTCCTTCCAAGTGCAGACGCTAATCCTCTGCCGTCGCTCAGTGCTCCCATGCAGCTCTCGGCGTCAACTCTGCTCACACTGATATCCAAGGGTTGAAGCTGTTTTGTTAGCCGTCCCGGAATAAACACCATGTTCGTCTGCTTCAAATGCTTTTCACAATCATCAACGCCAGCTCCTTCCAAGTGCACACGCTAATCTTCTGCCGTCGTTCACCCAGTGCTCCCACGCAGCTCTCAGCGTCAACTTAAACACTCTGCTCGCACTGATATCCAAGGGTTGAAGCTGTTTTGTTCGCCATGCCGGAATAACAGCAAGCACCGTGTTCGTTAGCTTCACACGCTGTGGGTGAGGTGAGGAATACGCGTCCAACGTTCTGTTCTCTGATTGGTTATCGCGACCAGCGTGACCTATAGGACGGCCGCCATACTACAGTGCCCATGATGCATTGCATTTCCTTTTCCGGTGGCCATTTTAAAACATAGATCGACTCTGTCACGTAAAATTGATTTGTTACAGTAAATTAATTGAGATCCTACCGGTATATTTTTCATTTATAAGTCGCACCGGAGTATAGGTCGCACCCCCGGCCAAAACATGTAAAAAAAAAAAAAAAAGTGCGACTTATAGTCCGGAAAATACGGTATATAAAATGCAACAAAATACAAGAGTCAAGGCACCTGAGACTGTTTAGGCATTTATAGCCCCCCGTCTGGTGCCCCTGGCTGATGTGGCTGCATTATACAGCCTGATGGCCCAAGGGACAAAAGAGTTCTTCAGTCTGTCAGTGGAGCATTTGAGGGAGAGGAGTCTGGAACTGAAGGCGCTCCCTTGCTTGGATATCACAGAGTTCAGGGGGTGGCTTTGACTGGACAGGATTGCCCTGATCTTGGAGAGTGTTCTCCGCTCCAGCACCCTCTCCACAGAGTCCAGACACAGTCCCACCGCAGAGCCTGCTTTTTTAATGTGCCGGTTCAGCCTCAGAATGTCCTCCTTTCTCGCACCGCCCCCCCAACACACAACAGCATAGAAAAGAACACTGGACACAATGGACTGACAGAACATGTACAATAACTTGGAGCAGACCCTGAATGAAGCCAGCCTCCTAAGAAAGTACATTCTACTCTGTCCCTTCTTGTAGACAGCATCCATATTAGCTGCCCAGCTCAGCCTGTTGTCCAGTTGCAGCCCAAGGTACTTATAGGTGGAAACCACCTCCACCTCGGATCCGTCAGTTACGATGGGCTGCAGAGAGGCTGGCACCCGCCTGAAATCTACCACCACTTTCTTTGTTTTGGTGGTGTTGAGCAGGAGCTTGTTTTGCTGGCACCATCCCACAAAGTCCTTCACCACGCTCCTATACTCCCCCTCTTCACTCCCCAATACATGCCACAATTGCAGTGTCATTGTAGTGAAAATCCGTAGTGTAGAGGGTGAAGAGGAGTGAAAGCACCGTGCCCTGAGGTGCTCCAGTGCTGCAGGTCAATGTAGTGGACCAACATCCCCCCACTCGTGCAAACTGTGACCATAGAATAAAGGTCACCACAGGTCCCCTGAGCCAGATTGGGCCTAAATATCAGATGTATATTGCTTCGCACCTTTGAATCTCATGCAGTTTTTGCGAGTCTCAGATGTGTTTAATGGACTAAATCTGAGTCCGCATGCTGTCGGTGGTGATCATGCCTGCCACAAGAGAGGGTGCATGAAAAACAGAGATACAGTAAATTTACTACTTCTTTATATGTAATCAATGAATTAGTATAATGTCAGGATGTTGCTGCTCTTTTAATTTCCATCACATGTTAATGAAGGGCACTTTACACAGCACTGTGTCCTCTCTATCATTGGGCATTTTAAATCAGGTGCATATCGCTTCGGGCTGTTTTGTAGATCTGAATAACCTCAGGTTACTTTTGGACTGGATAATTCATTCACATCCACAGTTGGATAGTTATGTGGGTCCATTTCTGACTTTTGGGCCCAGGAAGACCTCTGCTGTAGAGCATAAAGACTATTTGAGCTGGCTTTGTCTCAGTGTCCAGTTTTTATGATATCTGTATTTAAACATGTCCTCTGTCTTCTGTTTTTCCACATCTGGCAAGCTGTTTATTAATTCTGCCTTCTGTTTTTCTATCATCCTTTCCTAATAGACTCCAGTCTGCTGCAGGACAATGTTGCATTCGTGTTGTGTCTGGACACACTGGGGAACGGAGATTCACTGCACCTCCATGTCTCCAAGCCTCCCAAAGAAGGAACACCTCAGTTCTCTTTGCTCAAGGAGCTGGAGATGGTAAGAACTGTACAGTGATCTCTCTACACCTCGCCACATTGCATATGGCGAATTAATACAAGATGTGGCAAACAGAGTTTGCCTGTGAATCACCATGTTGGGGAATATATATATATATATATATATATATATATATATATATATATATATATATATATATATATATATATATATATATATATAAGGAATAATTGCCTGGATAACATAAAATCACTCAGCAGTTTGGTTGGCTTTAAAATGCTCATTTGTTTGTCTGTTTTTTTTTTTTTTTTATTCTAGATCATGGATCAGTGTACAGTGGTATGTAAAAATTTGGGCACCCCTGATGATTTTCATGATTTTCCTTTATAAATCATTGGTTGTCTGGATCAGCAATTTCAGTTAAATATATCATATAGCAGATGAACACACTGATATTTGAGAAGTGAAATGAAGTTTCTAGTATTTACAGAAAGTGTGCAGTAATTATTTAAACAAAATTAGGCAGGTGCATAAATTTGGGCATCCTTTTCATTTTATTGATTTGAATACATTTAGCACTAATTATTGGAACACAAAATTGGTTTGGTAAGCTCATTGACCCTTGACCTCCTTACACAGGTGAATCCAATCATGAGAAAGGGTATTTAAGGTGGCCATTTGCAAATGCTTCCCCTTTTTGCATCTCTTCTAATGAGTGGCAACATGGAAGCCTCTAAACAACTCTCAAATGACCTGAAAACAAAGATTGTTCAACATCATGGTTTAGGGGAAGGATACAAAAAGCTATCTCAGAGATTTCAGCTGTCAGTTTCCACTGTGAGGAACATAGTGAGAAAATGGAAGACCGCAGGTACAGTACTAGTTAAGGGCTGAAGTGGCAGGCCAAGAAAAATCTCATAAGCTGAAGCGAAGGATGGTGAGAACAGTCATAGTCAACCCACACACCTGCTGCAAAGACCTACAACATGATCTTGCTGCAGATAGTGTCTCTGTGCATCTTTCAGCTATACAGCGCACTTTGCACAAGGAGATGCTGTAATGCAGAGGAAGCCTTTTCTGTGTACACATCACAAACAGAGTCGCTTGAGGTATGCTAAAGCACATTTGGACAGGCCAGCTTCATTTTTGAATAAGGTACTGTGGACTGATGAAATTAAAATTGAGTTATTTGGAAATAACAAGGAGTGAAAAAAGAACACATATTCCAAGAAAAACGCTTGCTACCTACAGTAAAATTTGGAGGTGGTTCCATCATGCTGTGCGGCTGTGTGGCCAGTGCAGGTACTGGGAATCTTGTTAAAGTTGAGGGTCACATGGATTCCAGTCAATATCAGCAGATTCTTGAGAACAGTGTTCAAGAATCAGTGACAAAGTTGAAGTTGCGCCGGGGCTGGATCTTTCAACAAGACAACTACCCTAAACACTGCTCAAAATCTGCTAAGGCATTCATGCAGAGGAACAAGTACAACGTTCTGGAATGGCTATCTCAGTCCCCAGACCTGAATATTATTGAAAGTCTGTGGTGTGATTTTAAGCGGGCTAATTTTGTTTGAATAATTATTGCACACTTTCTGTAAATACTAGAAACTTCATTTCGCTTCTCAAATATCAGTGTTTGTCTGCTATATGATATATTTAACTGAAATTGCTGATCCAAGCAACCAATGATTTATAATGGAAATTAATGGATATCATCAGGGATGCCCAAACTTTTACATACCACTGTATACTTTGTATTAGTTATGATGGGTATATATAAAATTTAATATACATATGTATAATTTTTTTTTTTTTTTTGTTAAAGGGGTAAGGTGTTGACAAGGTTTTGCTTCTGCCTACACCCTTTCGGGTGCATTGTTGGATTATTTTCTTTCTTTGTAAGTTTTTTTTTTTTGTTTGTTTGTTTGTTCTGGACCTGTGTGTGCCAAATAAATTTCATTCATTCAAAAATCTAAAAATCAGCACAGTGCTGCTGGCAAAAACTATTTCTGTCCTTTTGTTGATGAATGGTAAAAGCCCTGTTGTATTTTCTGTTGCAATCTGCGTCCTCGCTGTTGGCAGCCTTTTACTCGTACATAGAAAAGAGACTTACTCCTCAACTCGAGAAAAATAAATTAATAAATCATTCATTGTGAATATCAGGCATGTAAGCAATTCAGTGGGTTGCTTCGTGTTTGCTTCTTTCAGTTAGTTTTGTGTTGTTGGGTGGTTGCTTAGAACAAGAAAAGAAACAGGCATACACAAACATACGAACATACACGCAGATTTGTGTGACTAGCACGGCTGAGGTGAGCTGCTCTGTGCGTTTCCACTGACGGAACGCTGCATAATTATTGACCAGTTCGTTGGAACAATCATTATGTATTTGTGTGCATGGGTTTTTTTTTTTTTATATATATATATATTTATTGCAAGCACACAAACAGGCTCAGTTATGTAGGTGAGTTTGTGCACAACTGAGCATATGGGAGCTGCAGACATGGAGCACTTTCAGCTGCTGTGCAGCACTTGATACTGCAAATAAAATATTCAGATTAATTCCTCACAAATGCATCACACTTATAAAGTATAGAAATGGTTAGATCCAGTCAGTAACCAGAACCAGGTCTGGATTAAAGCACAGGTTTGCCTGAGCTGAAGATCACTGGCCCAAAGTCTCATAGAGGCCCCACATTAGTATCCACCAAAATGTTTTGGACAACACACAACAATATGAACAGAAGTAATGCACAATATAACACACATTAATAAAATAATATCAAGAGCAAATCACACAGATTATATTACGGAGCGACAGAGTTCAGTCTGTCTGAGAGACACAGAGGAGGCCACAGACTACAGAGCAATATAGCGTGAACTCGAATCAGAATTGACGTGTCTAATGGCCCGGTCACATGGTACTTAACGAAGGGCAACGAAGCCCAAACGAAACAAGAAATTGGGAGTTTCGTTGGCGTCGTTTAACCTTCGCCCAGCTTCGTTCCTGCAGCTGGCACTTCGTCAGGATTTTTAAACTTGAAAAATTTGAACGAATGCCACTGAAAACTTCAATTTGTGCATATTTCATTTTGCTGTTATTCTTGACGTTTATCGTTTGCTTAGTTTTTGTAAGGTTAGCATTTAGTTTGACTTCATTCGACCATCCGAATGTTTTCACACAGTGCAGAAGCCGTTTCTGAGCGCTGCTGCTACTGCTGCGTACATGTACCATTGGAAATTACAGGGCAAACTCAGCCTGTTTGCTTGGATTTTTTAAATCTGGGTCAGGGATCAGCTTCACTGGGCTCAGGCACCTTATATAGGCCAGAATTAATCTTTTGTGTGGATACAATGAATTATTTTGCCACAAGCAACTACTGAATTTGAAACAACAAAAAGTTGTGTAATTTCCGACGGCACTTGAACGCAGCAGCTGCTCCTACTTGCGCTTATTCTTTTGTATTAAATATAACAATGAGTGTAGGAATGACAATCAAGCCCCTATGTACATGTGGCAACAGGTAGATGATTCAGATGATTATATAAAGATCTGTTCTGGAATCATCTTTACACTTATTTATTCCCACTTTTGACAGTTTTCTTTTATAAATCTATATATCTCTTAGTAACGTAATACAGTGATAGAGCAGTCACCACGGCACACCAGAGGTGTGTGTTTGTTTGTTTTTTTCTTTTTATTGGAGCAAGACGTAGCGCCCAGCATGCCAGCATGTCGTCAGACAGTGAGGATTCCGATGATGAAGGAGATGATCTCTCTTTTGTTCTGGAGGAGGAACCAGAGCAGGTGGACCCACCAACATGCGCACAGATCTCCACAGCTCAGGCCTCAGGCACTATGACCTCCGTCCCAGCTCAGAGTCCTGAAACACAGAGATGCAGACACACACTGCTCCAGCAGTGGCTCCAGGGGCATTTCATTTATAGCGTCGAGATCTACGTTAACTTCGGTTTTGTTTAGTTCCTCTTTCATCCCTTTTGCGCTCTTGGTTCGCAGGCTATTCAGTGATAAAGCTCGTCCACCTTTTCTCAATGAATTGTGACTTTTTTACTTTTTTTCCCTTCGTTCAGGAATCGTCATGTGACTGGGCCATAAACTGCTGTTTTTTTTATATATATTAAAGTTCATGAGCCACTTTGAGTGTTACTTGCACTTGTGCATATTTGCATTCCTTTGAATCAATGTGTAGCTAATCAACTTTCCATTTGCTAATTGAAATTTCTCCCAGTTATCTACAGTGGCTAACGTTTTTTGAACCCCAGAGAGAACCCTGGTAGCGCCTTTACTGATTCAAGAGTAAGCGGGTACAGAAAATGGATGGATGGAAATTTTGAGCATACTGAGGACTTGTGGAAGCATCATATGGATGAAATTTGGGGAATTTTTCCAGCATGAATCCATTTCAAGCATGCATGCAGCTTTTAAAGTCTTAGTCCTCTAATTCTGTGAGGAAAACCTATAATTGATGTTGTGTATCTGTGGCTGTTATATGGCGCCCACTATGGGCCTGTTGTGCTATATGTACAGCACATAAGTATTTTCTATGAAAAGATCCTGTGCAGCGAATCATGTAACACTCCTGCTCCGAGCTTTTCACTTCCCTGTTTACGTTCTCAGTCTGGCAGTGTGTACATGTTTAGTGCTTGTGAGTTCTTTTCTGTGACATTGTTACCCCTTCCCACGCTAATCTAGTAGTACTCATTACTCACCACACAGCTGTTTTAAGTTTTTCTAAGATGCAGGACAGCAGAGTCTTTCCAAAAATGCATCAACAATGACCAACAATTTGATCAGACTAGAATCCATACAGACCTGGCTTTTCCCTCTGTAGAGAGCTGTTAGATCTGTTAAAAGGCTCCAGGTGCTCTTCTTTATGCTTGATACAAAGGAGAGAGGTTTTGGGGAGGAGTGGCTGAGGGAGGAAGGTTTGTTTACATCCTGAAATGTAGCTCAAGTAGGACATCTTGTGGCACAAAACTCATTCATAGCACTGTTTTGCTGTCTGTTATTTTTACAAGGTGATTACGAGTCAGTACCCTGAGATGAAGTTCTCCATGGTGCATAAGAAAATCAACCTGGCTGATGACATGTTGGCCTGGGAGCACGAACGCTTCGGGATCCGCCGGCTACCAGCCTTCACTTTGTCCCATCTGCCCTCCCATCGCTTGGCGCAGCGCTCCAGCATCATGGACGTGCGGTCAGTGTCCCCCTCCTCTCACCAAGGAGTGGGAGAGCCCCCTACTGGGTGGGTTCATTACTTCAAGTCTCTGAAGTACCAAAAACAGAGTGTATATGTATGAAAGCTGCTGGTCATCATCCTTCATGTTGCAGGTCTTAAAACCTCACTCTTTTTGACCTTCCCTGAACCACAGTGCTGTTAAATTTTTGTTAAACTTCCTGTGACAAGACTGAAATGTAGGACGCTGATCAGTGCCTCTCTTCAATGGTTCACAGTCACGGTCCTCAGGAACCTCCAGCAGTGTTCATTTTCCATTTTTTTCCTGCTCCCACCCACAGCTAATTAACTCAGGTGTGTCAATCAAACCGTCTTCATTTTCCACCACTATCATCAAATGCTCTCCTGCTGCTGTAGCCCCTGTGTGTGGAACTACCAATTCTTTGTTTGACACCAACCTGTCAGTATTGAATTTTCATAACATCATAAAACATTTTAGAATGACAAGCGACTCCCTTGCATGTTACGTGGGAATCGATGGTCCAGTAATCGCTCTCTTTTCTCTTCTGATGCTCAAAGGTTCTGCCCTTTGCTGTTTCATAGTTTCACTTGTTCTAATTGCAAACTTGTCCTTGTGTGTTGCAGGCCTCATGTTGATGTGAACAAGCTCAGCAGGAACACCAAAGTGGTAGCAGAGGCATTGGCCCGGGTCATCTACAACCTCACTGAGAAGGTACACAAACACTTGCAGGAACTGGTTATCAGTTATACATCTCCACTGAAACGTGAGCCAGCACTCTTACTCTCTGTCTGTGAAGTGACTGCTGTCATGTACTTCACAGGCGACCCCTGGAGACCTGCAGATCTTCACTGAACAAATGGTGAGACACTAAACTCAACAGGCAAATGAGAGTCGTACCCCATTCAGACAGATATAGTGACACGGATTGACTGCAGTCAGTCAATCAATATTGATCTTTATTGTTCTGGATTCAAAGGAGACTCTTGTCCCAATCTAAAAATGCATCAGTACGTGCATGTGACATAAAAACCTGTGTTGAATTAACATGCTTTTCCAGACCAGATCTATTCTGGTGACTCAGAGTAAAATGGGAGCAGCCGAAAGAAACGCACACTATTAAACATATTGGGGCTGACTTACTAAAGGATTGTGTGTGTAAATATGTGCACAAACTCCATAACAGTGTGCATGCTGATCTACCAACGGTGAGCACTGAGGAGCGCATCTTTCAAATGAGCAAAGTAGCACGTATTGTCCTTTTTAATATGTTTACCTTCATGAATGTGTAGTTTAGGGTGTCTCTACCTGAGCGTGCAAAATTGTGCGATGTGAACTTGTAAGTGGGTGATTGAAGTGCACGCAATGGGCCTCATGTATCAAAGTTGCGCACTTGTGGCGTAAATTTATGATGTAAATTTGAAGTACACCAAAGTTGCCGTGACATGTATCAAGCAGTGCGCACCTGCCCATTTCCGGCGTACGCCTGATGCGACCTTGATAAATGCGGCGGGTGAAAACAATCATAATTATAATAAACACGCCCATAAATAATCAGACTCCACTTCAGACACACCCTCATTTTACGACATGGAAGCCAGGAAGATGGCAGAGAAAAAGAACACCACCAATCACGACGCGTGCCAATAGAGCGTCAAAAGCGGCCGTCGTATTATTTTGTAGTATAATCAAAAAAGTGTTACAGTGGTCCCTCGTTTATCGCGGGAGTTACGTTCTAAAAATAGCCCGTAATACGTGAAACCGCGACGTAGTCAGCGTTATTTTTTACAATTATTATAGACGTTTTAAAGCTGTAAAAACCCTGTAAAACCACTTTATACACTTTCTCAATCAGGCATGAACATTTTCTCACTTTTCTCTCATGTGTAAACACTCTCAAAGTTCAAACCTTAGTAGAAAAATAAGACCAAACTGTTTTCAGGCCCAAACATTTGTTTGAGAAATAAAAATAGAACATTTTCCTATAAATAATTATGATGGCTTTTAGAACTAACAAATTTAATTTTAACGATCAACGTACGAGGTTGGACACACAAGAAATTATTAATGGTGACTGACCAGTATTTCACAGATGGCGCCTCTGTGTCCTGGCGCCGCGCCTTTTTCCACTCACACCTGGCTGCGGGTGTCTGTTTCTGAGTGACAAACACAGTTATGGGTAGTTGTTGGCGCTCTTTTTTTCTTCTGGGCGAGAAGATTCTTATAAACAGACACGCAGAACACTGTTTAAAAAAAAAAAAAAAAAAAGGCATGCAAAATTGGACTAAAAACTCCGCGAAACGACGAGGCCACGAAAGGTGAACCACGTTATAGCGAGGGACTGTATTCTCTTTTCACATGTCAATAATTCTTGACGTGGATATTTGCTCGCTCAGTTAATAAGACGCCTAATTTTTCAGATTTCTTTATTCTTAAAATGTATTTCTTTATTTATTTTATTGTGACAAACGAATGGAGACGACACAACCTGATTGCAGCACGGGCAAAGGGAATGACAACACTACAGTTGTAATTATCAGTTTCATTGTCTAAAACGATCACACCACATAAAGTTAAGCTCAGTGCTTTCTTTGCAGTCAGCGCTGTGGCCACAGATCGTGCTCGATAGACCAGCAATCCCGCAAAAGCGGGATTTGTATTGATTATTATGTAGTATAATCAGGAAAGTGTTATTTATGTAACATATGCATTGATTTGTATGATGGCACTGTTTATCAGGCCGATCATATTCATTTTTATGTGGATTCCAGCGCTGGTTCATTTTGGTGTATAATTTACACCACCTCTCGACCTGGTGTATATTTTCAGCGCAGCGTACGCCAACGACCACATTGATAAATGCCAAGTAGCGCAGCCGTTTTGGCGTACACCCCATATACGCTCAAATATCGCCGTTCGCACGTTGATACATGAGGCCCAATGAGATTTATCAAGGTCAAAAGGAAATTTAGCGGGTTCTGTTTGACATGCTGCTGCCTAGTTGTAGACAGAATAAAAAAGTAATTCATTGTGAACGTTGGGCATATTTAAAGAGTTAACAGTTTATTTTATGCTTGTTTCATTAATACAAATGTCTCTATTCATAAAGTGTCGGGGGGAGCATAGTTATGCACTGAGCACAAAGTACATTTTAGTACAACTCCTGATCATTATTGTTTGTAATGTACTCTTAAGTCTCTTTACATGAAGAATGCAATAAATTTCTTAACAAATGGTATAAAAATTTGTTTCTATAATGTGACCAGTGATACATTATAGTCCCTTAATGTATTATCGGAATGCTTTTATACATTAAAGGACTGATTTGGTAAAGGATTTTGTCTGTAAAAACAGTGTGCACAGCTGTTTTTTAGTGTTTTAAGTATATTTGGTGATTGGAAAACACTGAACATTATGTTTGGTGTGTACATGTGGATTATTTTGCAGCTTTAGTTTGTGTGTTTTAATCCTTTCTGTTGCTATGGAAAACAAGTACATTTTTAGCCAGTCTGACCTCTTGTGATTTCCCTTCTCACATATGAGGTGAATACAAATGAATCTTTTCATCTCTGAGTATTAAACCATGTAATCTGATTAATCATGAAAAACAAGACTTTTAAAAATTACCAGAATACTTGGCAATGGTCATTATGTAATTCTGTGTTTTAGTAGTTTGGAAATACAGTTGTTTAATAAAACCTCGTGTCAAAGGTGTGTTTTAGACCCTCATGCATATCTCCTTTTTGAAAACAGAATAGTGGTTGTTTTGTGCCAAGCTGTAGTGTGGGTGCCCACAGTGTAAATTTCATCTTTTACTGCCCACCTCTAAAATATGTTCAAACATTCAGCACCAGTTTTTGGTGCTTTCATGTCCAACCTCAATTAAATCACTTTTTTAAAATCTAAATTTTACATGGCCACATCTGGAAAGACTTTAAAATACTGCTATAGTTCTACTTATTTAGAATAAAAAACAAAAATCAAGTCTTTTAATCCTTTTCCTGCTAAAACTTAAAGAAAATGCCGTATGACAAAGATCAGAAGGAGTATAATTTTTATATGCAGTGCTGCTCGTCACAGTCATTCAGATGGTCGGGCTTTAAATGTTGCTTCAGCAGGTACAGGAGGAGCAGTTAGCGGCAGTAGTGGACTGGCTCACAGCGCAGCCTCGAGCTGCCCAGCTGGTGGACAAAGACAGCAGCGTGGTGTCCACTCTGGAGTATCACCTCGGACATTACCTCAAAGATGTCAAGAGACACTATGTCAAAGCTGACAAAAGGTAAAGACCTGGTTACTGGATGGGATGGACTGTTTATTTTATTTAGTCTTTAATTACCTTTGGAAAGACTGATTAAAACTGAATCCTTGTAACCAATGCCATCAGTATGTTTTGCAACAATAAGGTTGCAACTGATTTAAAATTTTTGACTGGTGATATCTGTGATCGCAGTTATTCTGTAGTTGACGCTAGAAACTGTAAGAACAAATGATCAGATGTTGAAAGTTAATCACAATATCTATTCTCAATGTAGTGGTAATTCTTCAAAAATCATTTCTGCATTAAAAACTCACCAGACATAAACTGCTTGCTCTCTCTAAATTCTGTTACAAAAAGAATTAAAACTCCTGTGCTCCACAGCATAACTGTGATGCTTTGAATGACTTTGCTACAATCAGCAATTACATGACAAAAATTCAACATTATTCCAGGCTGAGCCAGGTGTGATGGAGTTATCTAGGGGTACTTAGCAGAGCAGGTACAGTTACTGCTACTGTCGTCTACTATATGCGACTACTATAGTAATGTAATGAATAGTAATGTGACTAAAAAGATTAATCCAGGTTTTGAGTATATTTCTTATTGTTACATGGGAAACAAGGTACCAGTAGATTCAGTAGATTCTCACAAATCCAACAAGACCAAGCATTCATGATACGCACACTCTTAAGGCTATGAAATTGGGCTATTAGTAAAAAAAAAAAAAAAAAAGTAGAAAAGGGGTGTTCACAGTAATAGTAGCATCTGCTGGTGATGCTACAAACGCAAAACTATTATGTTCAAACTGCCTTTTTAGCAATCCTCTGAATCACTAGTATTTAGTTGCATAACCACAGTTTTTCATCATTTTTCCACATCTGCGAGGCATTAATTTTGTTGGTTTGGAACCAAAATATTGCTTGTTTACTAGTGTGCTTGGGGTCATTGTCTTGTTGAAACACCCATTTCAAGGGCATGTCCTCTTCAGCATAAGGCAACATGACCTCTTCAAGTATTTTGACATATCCAAACTGATCCATGATACCTGGTATGCGATATATAGGCCCAACACCGTAGTAGGAGAAACATGGCCATATCATGATGCTTGCACCACTATGCTTCACTGTCTTCACTGTGAACTGTGGCTTAATTTCAGAGTTTGGGGGTCATCTCACAAACTGTCTGCGGCCCTTGGACCCAAAAAGAACAATTTTACTCATCAGTCCACAAAATATTCCTCCATTTCTCTTTAGGCCAGTTGATGTGTTCTTTGGCAAATTGTAACCTCTTTTGCATGTGCACGTCTTATTTAACAGAGGGACTTTGCGGGGGATTCTTGCAAATAAATTAGATTCACACAGGCGTCTTCTAACTGTCACAGCACTTACAGGTAACTCCAGACTGTCTTTGATCATCCTGGAGCTGATCAGTGGGTGAGCCTTTGCCATTCTGGTTATTCTTCTATCCATTTTGATGGTTGTTTTCCGTTTTCTTCCACATGTCTCGTTTTTTTTTATTATTATTATTTATTTATTTTTTTTGTACATTTTAAAGCATTGGAGGTCATTGTAGATGAACAGCCTATAATTTTTTGCACCTGCGTATAAGTTTTCCCCTCTCTAGTCAACTTTTTGATCAAACTACGCTGTTCTTCTGAACAATGTCTTGAACATCCCATTTTCCTCAGGCTTTCAAAGAGAAAAGCATGTTCAACAGGTGCTGGCTTCGTCCTTAAATAGGGGACACCTGGTTCACACCTGTTTGTTCCACAAAATTGATGAACTCACTGGCTGAATGCCACACTACTATTATTGTGAATACCCCCTTTTCTACTTTTTTTTTTTTTTTTTACTAATAGCCCATTTTCATAGCCTTAAGAGTGTGCGTATCATGAATGCTTGGTCTTGTTGGATTTGTGAGAATCTACTGGTACCTTGTTTCCCATGTAACAATAAGAAATATACTCAAAACCTGGATTAATCTTTTTAGTCACATAGCACTACTATTATTCTGAACACTACTGTAGCTCTGTGGATATGAAGCTGGTCTGCCAATATGTACCTGGGTTCGAATCCCACTTTTGCCTCCTGTGCCTTTGGACAAGACTTGATCTGCATTGTCTTAGTCCACCCAGCTGTAAATGGGTACTAGCCCCGGCTGGGGAAGTAACATGAACCCCCTCCCCCCTTTTTTTGTAAAATATAAAGTATAGAAAATTAATAGCTTTTCTTTTGTGATTTATGACATTGTAAATGTGTTTATATAGTCTAAAAACATCTTTGAGCTACACCTACTTCCAGCATTGACTTCACCCAGTCTTCTTCCTCTGAGGTGCTTTGGCTAAGTGTAGCTTGTATTACTTTTATTTTATTTAACCAGGAAAATCCCATTGAGATTAGTAATCTCTTTTTCAAGGGAGTCCTGGCCAAGACAACGGCACAGATCACAACAATTTCAAGACATAAGACATTTTCATACAATAATACAGCTATTTAAAAGCATTTACAAATCATGGATTTCATTTCCAAACTTTTAAGCAAAAGTTTAAACTTGCCAATTGGAACCAGTTCCTTTAGTTTCCAGTCTTTCTGTAGATTGTTCCATGTTGTGGGGGCAGAAAACTGAAATGCCACCTTCCCAGTTTCTGTGCGGACACTTGGTACAGACAGGAGCAGTGATTCTTGAGAGCGTAAGGAATACAATCCAGCCACTTTTGGTTGAATATATTCAGAGAGATATGAGGGGAGCAGACGGAGAATACCCTTATAAATGAACATACCCCAGTGAGTGAGTCTACGAGAATCCAAGGCTGGCCAGCCAACCCACACGTGTAAAGTTCGCAGTGGTGTGTGCAAGGCTTACAGTTTGTGATGAACCTCAGAGAGGCATGGTAGACTGAGTCTAATAGTTTTAATACTTGAGTTGGGGCATTCATATAAATGAGGTCACCATAATCCAAAATTGGTAAAAATGTTGCAGCTACGAGTTTCTTTTTTGCATTAAAAGAAAAGCATAGCCTGTTTCTGAAATAGAAACCAATTTTCAGTCTGTTTCCCAATTAGTTGTTCAACGTGTCCTTTAAAGTTAAGGTTGTCATCAATTAAAATTCCTAGCTATTTAAATGATTTGACCCTTTCAATCTCTGCTCCTTGAAGAGTGGCAATTGAAGGGCTCATCAGCAGATTGTTTTTTGTTTTTGAGAACAGCATTAGTTTGCTCTTATTAGCATTTAAAGAGAGGTCTAGCTTTAGAAACACTTCCTGAACTGTGTTGAAAGCGTTTTGTAATATAGAGACACTAACATTTAGAGTTTTTGCAAAACTATAGATGACCATGTCATCAGCATAAAAATTATATTTTGTGTCCATGAGAGTCTGGCCAACGTTGTTCACATAGATGATGAATAGGAGTGGCCCCAAAACAGAGCTCTGGGGCACTCTTTTCGTTAATGGTAGAATATTAGAACAAATCTGATCAGATTTAGTACACTGGGATCGGTCAGTAAGATAATTACAAATCCACCCAACCGCCTCTTTAGATAGTCCAATGTGGGTCAACCTCTCTTTGAGTAAAATATGGTTCACAGAGTCAAAAGCTTTTGAGAAATCAATAAAAAGCGCAGCACTATGTTGCTTATTGCCAAGAGCTGTTGAGATATCATTGATCACTTTCAGTGTTGCGGTAATGGTACTATGACGTTTTCTGAAACCTGACTGAAAATTGCACAATATATTATTGTAATACAAGAATTCTTTCAGTTGGTCATTTATTAAAGATTCCAAAATTTTAGATAAAATACAAAGTTTTGAAATTGGCCTATAGTTATTTAAGATTGTAGGGTCACCACCTTTGAATAATGGTGTGACAAAAGCTGATTTCCATATTTTGGGAATTTGCATCGTGCTCACACTCAAAAATAAAAGGGTTTGTGCTATGAAATCGGCAGCAATTTTCAGAAAGTAGGGATCAATTAAATCAGGTCCTTGAGGTTTTCTGGCATCTAACAATTTTAATGCTTTGTGGACTTGGCCCAAGGTAAATGGCTGGAAACTAAAGGCTGATGTATCAGTGGGTGGTTCAGACACAGTCACCGGACTGGTTGAATTTAGAGAGGGTGTAAAGGAAAATAAAATGTTTGTTGAAACAATTTAACATTTCAACCTTATCATAAATGTTTCTTGAGTTATGAACAATATAATTTGGAAGAGCCTGTGAGTCATTTCCAGCGGTTAGAGATTTTACAGTTTTCCAAAATCTTTTTGGGTCATTAAGACTGTCAGTTGTAGCTGACAAATAGAATTCAGACTTGGCCTTTTTAATTTGGGAGGAACCTTTATTTGTTAATTTTCTAAAAATATCCCAATCACATTTGAGACCAGTTTTTTTTCTTGCTTTTGCCCAGGCAAGGTTCCTCTCACGTAAAACACTTGCCAAATCTGGTGTAAACCAAGGATTATCTCTTCCTTTAATTCTAAATTTCTTAAAGGAGGCGTGCTGATTAACTGTAGCCGTGAAGCACTCATAGAAAAATGACCAAGCTGTTTCAACATCTGGAATGAGTTCAATTCTGTTCCACTGGCACTTAGAAAGGTCATGATTAAATGCCTGTTCACTGAAATGTTTTAAATCTCTCTTTATAATGACTCGTGGTTTCTTTTTATCCATTTTAGTATTCCTAACAGTGGCCACGATGCAGTGGTCACTGAGATCATTGCAAAAAACCCCAGTTGAGCAGTATTTATGTGGGGCATTTGTTAAGATCAAATCAATCAATGTGGACTTCGAAGGACACATTATTTGGACGAGTGGGGGATGAAATTAGCTGTGTTAAATTCGGTTGATCACATACAGTTTTGAAATCATCTGAATTTGAATTTAGCCGGTCCCAATTTAAATCTCCAGTTAGTATAGTTTCATTTGAGTCAAATTTAAATAAATCCTTCAATGATTGGAGTGCATTTGAGATGGCAGAGGGAGGCCTATAATATCCCACAACATTTACATGCAAGCCCTTAGCAATTTCAGTCTTTAATTCTAAAAATTCAAATTGTTTACAAATAGAAACAGCCTGTAACAAATTTACATGGAGGGATGAATTTACGTAAATAGCAACCCCCCCACCTTTCGCTAGCCTATCAGCACGATACATTTCAAAGCACTTTATGTGAACATCATTGTCAGATACAGATTTGGTTAGCCAAGTTTTAGAAATAACAACTATATGTGCTCCTGTTGACTTTACCCATTCTAACTTGGTCAGTTTTGGGTAGAAGACTGTGAACATTTAAATGAATTATTTTAAGGCCAGGTAAGGATGTAAGGTACTTGAGCCTAGGTGAAGCCGATTCAGTCAACTATAAAGTTGGGTATCACTCAGCTCTTTCGGTGGAGGTGCAGGACTTGCAAAGTGCGTAAAAATGCCACAGGCGCATAAAGCCAAAACAAAAACCCAAAGCTTGTTCAGAGAGTTAATTGGCATCTCTGTCTGTGCATATTATTGTGCTAATTACACAAATAAGTCTGCAACACTCATTAACGTGTTAAATCAGGGATTTGTGTATTTAGAAGAAGAAGGGCCCTTATTGTCATTGTACATGCATACGGTGCATTCGGAAAGAATTCAGTGCTTCACTTTTTCTGCATTTTATTATGTTACAGCCTCATTTCAAAATGGAGTAAAGTGTTTTTTTTTCCCTCAGAATTCTACTGACCACACCTCATAATAATGACATAAAAAGTTTTTTGATATTTTTGCAAATTTATTAAAAACTAAAATCACCTGTACGTAAGTATTCACACCCTTTGCTCAGTAGTTTGTTGATGCACCTTTGGCAGCAATTAGTCTCAAGTCTTCTTGAATATGATGCCACAAGCTTATTGCTCCTATCTTTGGGCAGTTTTGTCCATTCCTCTTTGCAACACCTCTCAGGCTCCATCAGCTTGGATGGGGAGCGTCGGTGCACAGCCATTTTCAGATCTCTCCAGAGATGTTCAATCAGATTCAGGTCTGGGCTCTGGCTGGGCCACTCAAAGACATTCACAGAGTTGTCCTGAAGCCACTCCTTTGATATCTTTGCTGTGTGCTTAGGGTCATTGTCCTGCTAGAAAATGAACCATCGCCCCAGTCTGAGGTCAAGAGTGCTCTGGAGCAGGTTTTCATCCAGGAACATGATGCCTGCATTCACACCAAAGAGTTCAATCTTTGCCAAAAGGCACCTGAAGGACTCTCAGACCATGAGAAACAAAATTCTCTGGTCTGATGAGACAAACTCCAGGCAGGCTACCAGTAGTTGCTTCTGACTGACCACTACCACACAGGCTTGATTGGTGGATTGCTGTCCTTCTGGAAGGTTCTTCTCTCTCCACAGAGGAATGCTGGAGTTGTGACAGAGTGACTATCAGGTTCTTGGTCACCTCCCTGTCTAAGGCCCTTCTACCCTGATCACTCACTTTAGATGGGCAGTCAGCTCCAGGAGGAGTCCTGGTTGGTCCGACCTTCTTCCATTTATGGATGATGGAGGCCACTGTGCTCATTGGGACCTTCAAAGCAGCAGAAATGTTTCTGTACCCTTTCCCACATTTGTGCCTCGAGACAGTCCTGTCTCAGAGGTCCACAGACAGTTCCTTTGACTTCATGCTTGGTTTGTGCTCTGACATGCACTGTCAACTGTGGGACCTTATATGTAGACAGGTGTGTGTCTTTCCAAATCATGTCCATTCAACTGAATTTAGCCCAGGTGGACTTCAGTTAAGCTGTAGAACAGAGGTGTCAAATCCGGCTTCAGAAAGTAAAAACCCTCCCATGTGTTGTTTCTACCTGTGCACCTAAAACAGGTGATCAATAATTAGTTCACTTGCCTGAAGAGCTGAACTAATTACAATCAGCTGGTTTATTGGGAAGATGGAACTAATATGTGGCTGGACTTTTACTTTCTGAAGCTGGATTTGACACCTCTGCTGTATAAACATCTCAAGGATGATCAGTGGAAACAGGATGCATCTGTGCATCATTTCATTTTGAGCTTCACGGCAAAGGCTGTGAATACTTATGTACAATTGATTTGTTTGTTTTTTAAATAAATTTGAAAAATAGCAAAAAAAAACTTTTCACATTGTCATTATGGGTATTGTGTGTAGAACTTTGAGGAAAAAATTAATTTTATCCATTTTGGAATAAGGCTGTAACATAAAATGTGGAAAAAGTGAAATGCTTTCTGGATGCACCATATGACAAAATTTGTCCTCAGTATTTAATCCATCCTAATTACAGTTAGACACAATCCAACCACTAGGAGTCTGGTGCCCAACTCCAGATATAGATGCTGCCTTGGTCAGATGCAGAGAAAGGAGCAGACCCTAAATAAGCATGTTTTTGATTGTGGGAGGAAACCCACACAGACACAGGGAGAACATGCAAACTCCACACAGAAAGAGCGGGAAGCCATTCTATGGCCTTCTTGCTGTGAGGCAACAGTGCTAACCACTAAGCCACTGTGCCCCCATTTATTTATGTGCATTTATATTGACACGGATAAGATAGTATTACATTCTGCAGTTGCAGAAGTAAAGATGCCTCATCGTGCTCACAGTGTGACAGACATTCCCTTTTTCCTCTGCAGGGATCCAGAGTTTGTATTTTATGACCAGCTGAAGCAGACCATGAATGCATACAGGTCAGAATTCACCCAGTCTTCTTCCTCTCAGGTGCTTTGGCTAAGTGCAGCTTGTATTACTTTAGCCTAGGTGAAGCCAATTCAGTCAGCTATAATGTTGGGTATCACTCAACGCTGTTTATTTTGGATCATGGTCCACAGTTATAAAGGGTAAAAAAAAAAAAAGAAAGTCCAAGGTGTTCTTGTCATTTATTTATTATAATACCTGTTGTGGTGTTGCAGAGTGAAGCCTGCTATTTTTGACCTGCTGCTGGCTATCTGCATTGCAACCTACTTGGGGATTATGTATCTGGCCATCCAGGTAAATCAGCTCAGTCAGCACTTCACATTGAAGCTTTTGTATTTGCACATAATTTTTATGATGTGTAACAAAGCTCACTGCCTTTGTATTTATTGTGCCTGCAGAATTTTGGATTTCTCTACAGTGTTGTCTGTCGCATCACCCAGCCCAAGACAAAGACCCACTAAGGAACACAACACATTCTTTTTCCCGTCTCCACCTCCTTCCTCAAATGAACAAACTCTGGCCAAAAAAAAATTCAGGTGGTTGGCTGAGCTGCTCTAATCAGGACTGTTTTTAAACCAGCAGGATCCTGAACCAATAAATGTGATATCAGATCCCATCTTGCTGCCAACATCAGGAATTGTGTTGTCGGTCTCTCTCTGTCCCCCATGAACACGTCTCTTCATGTCCCACCTTGTTTTGGTGGGTGCTGTTGCATGATCGGCCTTTGAAGTCTTTGTGCCATCAGTTACTCTCCATTCCTTTCCGCAGCACACGGTACATTTGCAGTAATTATTCGCGGGCAGCTACATGGAGAAATTTTCCTTTTGTTAAATGTGTTTTTCCAACTTTTTTTTTAAATTCCCAATTCAACATGTTCCTGTAGTGTGTGTGTGGATTAGACAAACAGTCTTAATGATGAAATGTGAAATATGTGACATTTGGAATTCCATTTGATTTAGTAAGAAATTGATCAGGAAACATTGAGTTGAATGGAACTTATATATTCTGAATATGGTTTAAGAAATTTAAGTAGATTTAATTTCACCACTGAAAGCCTCTCATTTTTGGGGACACCTGTGTTGTCTGTTACTGTACAACCTGATGCATTGTTTTTAATGCTTATTCTTTTAAGTTGGGAGTTGATGGAACATGATTTGAAATCAAATGTTCCAGTGCAGTGAACACAAATCCAATCGTGTGCGAGTAGGCCAACACGTGTGATAGATAATCAGCTGCTTTGATGGGCAGAACTCTGGTGGAAACACCTGAACTGTGTTAAGCTGAATGTGACCTTTTGATATAGGTCAGTAAAAATGTGATTGAACCTCTCTTTTCTTTTAATCTTTTCCTTGAACAGGTAAATATTTATATTGGGCAGCTTCCACAGTGAATCTTTGAGTTTGCTGCGTGACAATGAGTGAAAGGTGCTTTTTGTCTGTTCGGTGTGTTGGTGCATGACACCTTCAGGACTATTTACCAATAATATGAATTTTAATTTATTTAAGTAGCTCACATTTGTGCACTGAAATGAACTCTCCTCTGATTTGAACCTTGTCTTGCCTCAGCCACAACAGTTGATCTTTGCAGTGAAAATGGTATCGGTTATAATTAAAACCAAAACATGACACGGAGAGCGTCTCATATTTACTGATGTTTTATTTTGGGAAAATGAAATGACATGGCTAAATGGTTTTAAAACTATTACAAAAGAGCCAGTAATTACCAAATGTCAGATTAGAAAGTGGTTAACATTTGAAGGGGGGAAAAAATAGAATATGAATCACAATGTGCAAAATCAAAAGACACAGGTCTTGTTAAACTAGACTTATGAGTAAAGAAAATTCCAAATACAGCTTTCCCTTCTGGCTTTTGGTCTACTCAATAACAAAATGATACTAAGAAATTGGTGCAGTTTTTCACAGAATTAGCTGCTGAGGAGCCACATTCAGAAACTAAACTCTGCACAGAAATGTGCTCCAGCTGAGACGTGTTTCCAAGAACCAGAACAAAAACCACCTCAAATGTAACCTGCAACCAACGACTCCACACCTGGGAGAAGTTATACAATAAACAGATTTTTTTTCAAAATGAACTTGTCACTTCAAATGATTCAGAAGAAATCCATTTTGTGGTGGGGGATAATGGCTAGTGTTTAATTGTACAATCCAGCAGAGGTCACAGTTATATAGAGCTATATATAAATTAAGGAGACATGCCCACAAAGTGGTACACAATTGTTGCTGCCATTTTGTGAGGGAGTAACCACAACTAACATGTTATAAATGTGTATGTATTATTACAATGTCCATAAATTATGTGTAGTAATGTGAAATGACAGGAAAAGTATTGAACACCTGAAGGAGGGTGCAAGGAAAGCCAAGACACCATCTGAAATCTATTAGTAATTAGCAATCCTGTCTCTTGTCAGTACAAATTAATAACAGCTGATTAAGTTGCAACTGATGGCCTATAAAAAAGGTGCCTCATTAACAAGGGGGCACACAAGAAATGGCTCATGATGGATAAAAGCAAAGAGCTCTCTCAAGATCTTTGTAACGTTATTGTTGCAAAACATACCAATGGCATTGGTTGCAGGATTCCTAAACTTCTGAATGTTCCAGTGAGCTGGAAAAAACATCATTTCACCATAAACCGGCCATGGGTAAGTGCTCCTCTCAAGTTTTATGACAAAGGACTGAAAAGAATAAGAAGCATTGTCCAAGAGCCTAGGACCATTTGGGGAGAGCTTCAGAAAGACCTGGAATTAGCAGGTACAATAGTTGCAAAGAAAATGGTCCAGCCAATCACCTGACTTGATTCCAATAGAAAATCTATGGAAAGAACTAAAGATCAAAGTTCATAGAAGAGGTCCACAGAACCTCCAAGATTTGAAGTCTGTGTGAAGAATGGGCCAAAATCACACCTGAGCAATGCATGTGACTAGTTTCTCCATACAGGAAGCATCTTGAAGCTGTCTTTATCAACAAAGGCTTTAGTATGAACCATTAAATACATTTCAGTGTGTTCAATACTTTTCCCTGTCATTCCATTTTATTACAAAAAAAACTTCATTTATGTACTTTTTTGTTTTGGTTTCTTTATGTATGGATTACCTGGGTTGTTATAGTCAGGATCAGAATCAGAAAAAGGGACTTAAAGATCTTCAGCCATTTTTGAGTAACAGTTGGCAAACAATTTTTTCTAAATGTATTTTTTGTGCTGAATCCATTTTTGCTGTTTGCCAAGCTGTACCTCCCACGTGGAACCCAGTAGGGGGCGCTTTTTGTAAAAAACAAAAAAAAATTTTTTCCATTATTTTGAGTATAAAACCTGTACATCTTCAAAAAGTGAAATTGCAGAAAGTTGCATATATCCCTTAGCTAGATTAGTACCAAATTACCTCAAGGTAATTAAAGATTGTAGTCAAAATTAATGGTCTCTGTGATTTTACTGGCCATCCCTTAATGTCTACTTGTCAGAATATATCCCACATTGTCATCTGGAATAAATAAGTCACTAGACTGTATAGCCCAGGTCAGAATCACCAAAATGTGTACAGGAGGCATGAAGAGCCTCTGGCATTTCTGAGTGGGCAAATAGACTTTTGTCAAAAGTTGGCAAGTGAACTTTTCTAAGGGTATTTTTTGTGCTGAATCCATTTTTGGTGTTTGCCAAGCTGTACCTCGTATGTACAAGTCAATACAGCCCAAAATCTGGGATGACCAGGAAATTCCACATTTTACAGTTTTATATCATGTGTGACAACAATAATCAAGTGTAGTTTGTTATTTTTGGTGGGAATTAAGATACTGGATGTGACAATAACTGAAATTTAATTTCTCATTGTAGTCATTAAAATATCTTATTTCATCCCCATATTTCAAGCAGACAAATAGAATATCTAAAATTCCTGAGTCATTTATTTTGGAGCCACTAGCAGACTATTGTCCTCAGATTAAAGTCTGTAAATAAAGTTCAGAGTAATACAAGAAATTTGTTTTTTGAATTCAAAAGTAAATTACTTTCTCCCATTATTTCCACACATCATTTGAATAGTGGTCATCAGAATTAAAGACAAATGTGGATATTCACTTCCACCATTGAGAATGTCTTAAAACTTTGCAGGAAGTTGAAGAAGGTATTTATAAGCTACATTATGAAAAAAAGACTCGTTTGGAATTGATCAGCTGCAGTTGTGCCTCAAGATGCATGACTGCACGATATAAGTGTAAAAGGTTTCTTCTGCGTTGCTCTGCAGCATGTAAGTGCAATTCAAGTGATGCAGAATGTAGCAATTACTGAAATGAATAAGAGCATTTTCCAGGGCATGATATAACATTCTGTTTAGTGTTGTGAAACTGGGGGTTTTAAATTGATTTTTATTTGGTGATGAGATCATATTTGAGAATCTTGCAAACCACTGTTTACAGTTTTATGTTAATATGTTCAACCATTATCCTAGTTAAATTACATTATTTACTCTTCATCATTTACATGTCCATGTGGATATACAACTAGTTTAAAGATTGTAATTTGATCTAACTAAATGTTTCTTTTGGTTTATTTATGTAAAATATTTTCTAAGAAAGATTGGTTGCATATATGGTATACTGCTGTGTGTGTACACACACTGTATATCATGATGTATTGATGCACATTTCAAATGGGGAAAAAATGCAATTCTCTGTGAAAGTAATTTAATCAGACTTATAAACCATATTTAGTGAAAATCAGATGAGGTTTTTTAATGGTTAATATGAGAGATATTTGCTTATAATACATTGGTGTCCCTCACGATATGACCGCTTGCTTTACACCCATTAATCCAGTGAATGTGACTTGTCAGGGGCTTGACTGTGATCTTAATGCCTGTCACCAAAAAGAACTGGCCTCAAGGATTCAGTGTCGCCTGTTACTCTTCACAGCAGAAGTAAAGTCGCTGTGAGCATTCACATTACGATGATCTGAGACGTCTGTTTGTTGAACAAACTGTCTCGCCCTGGTCCCTGGATTGCTGATCTGTGACAACAGTGCTCTCAGACAAACAGCAGCAAATCCAAAAACAAATCAACAATAAATACAGATAAAATCATTTTATTTTGGCTCCTCCCTTTTTCACTTGAAATAATTTATATATATATATATATAAAAGAATGTTAAAAGGATTGCTTCACTTCAGGGACTCTGAAAGAGGAGCAGAGTTGTTAAAAAACAAAAACATAATCATCATCTATGGACATCTGCGGAATGCTCCAGCAGTGCAAGCATGCAGTTCATCGAAACAAGAGCTTGAATTTGATCAAAAAGGTAGAAAAGAAAGTCTCTTACTTACTACAGTAGCAGGCCAACTGATATGCAAGTGAAATACCAAATATTACTGAATACGCCTGACTTGGATACCATTTTTCACCTCAGGGAGGTTTCTGTGTCCAGTGGCAGCTGCTGTGTCAAACACTAATAAAGACATGAGTACATGTTGAAAGTAAAACTCTTCTTCCTTTTTAAGATGGTTAAAATCATTCCAATGTCATGCATTCCATGTGTGCATATATGCTGTAATCATATTCAGATTCAGCTTTACACCAGTATGGGGTCTTTTGCTGGAACATTCCAAGAACTGGTTTTTAAATATTATTCAAATCCATGTTGTAATTAAAATGACTCTAAAACCTCATCAATCAATTCCAGCTATTTGCCGTCATTAAACCAGCAATCAGCTTGCATGCCTTCATGTCAACGCAGCATTAGATGCTATGCAGCACACGCTAAGCAAATATACACATAAAATGCTTCATACATACAGGAATGTCAAGTGATTATCCCCAATGCCCATTAATCAACAGTACAAAAAAAAAAGAAAGACCATAAGACAAGTAACTGAAACAGGGAGGTGAAATGATCTGTTGAAAGGGAAACAAAAGATTGTTTCAAAGACTCGGCTGCATCCACACGTCACACACAACTATATTAACCTGGCTTTTCATTTCAAAACTAGCAGCTGCAGGAAGTCAAAGCTGTGCAGCCGCCACCGCTGACTGAAAGAGCAGTCGGCAGCACCGAGCCATCCCACTGCAGCTAGGGGAACAAGATGCTGACAAACATCCATCCATCCATTTTCTTCCACTTTATCCGGAGTCAGGTCGCGGGGGCAGCAGCTCAAGCAAAGCCGCCCTGACCTCCCGATCCACACACACCTCCCCCAGCTCCTCCGGGGGAACCCCAAGGCGTTCCCAAGCCAGCCGAGAGATGTAATCCTTCCAGCGTGTCCTGGGTCTTCCCCGGGGCCTCCTCCCAATGGGACGTGCCCGGAACACCTCTCCATCGAGGCGTCCAGGGGGCATCCGGAAAAGATGCCCCCGCCACCTCAACTGACTCCTTTCGATGTGGAGGAGCAGCGGCTCGACTCCGAGCTCCTCCCGAGTGACCGAGCTCCTCACCCTATCTCTAAGGGAGCGCCCAGCCACCCTGCGGAGGAAACTCATCTCGGCCGCTTGTACCCACGATCTCGTTCTTTCGGTCATGAGCCAAATCTCATGACCATAGGTGAGGATCGGAACGTAGATCGACTCATGTCTTTAGCCTTTCTGCTCGTAAGTGGAGTCAGCGAGGGCAGTCATGGAAGGAAGGGGGGGGGGGGGGTTTCCCAAATAGGTACTTTTGGAAACACTGACAGCAAACACGGCTCAGCCAAAACACATGCAGCTTGTTTATAAGCTCACTAAAGGTTACTATATTCGAGGACACGCCCTTAAAGAGGCTTCAAAGATCCCAGAGAGGCCACAAGGTTTTCTTTGGTCTGACGTTGTCAGCGCATAAAGTCATAATAACACATTTATTGGACAGGGTTAGGGTTATCCTCTGCCACCCTCTTGTGACTGTTCCTGGTGTTATTTTGAGTTCCCTGCAGACTGCAGCGTATCATCCACGCAGCAGAAAAGGTGCAATCTGCTATCCCTACAGGACCTGTACACCTTCAGGACTCTGAGGTGAGAAAAGAAGATAGTAGCCGATCCCTCTCACCCAGGACACAAACTTTTTGTCACCGTCCCCTCTAGCAGATGGCTGAGGTCCATCTGCAGCTAGACTAATAAATAATGTGAGAGACCCCCCATTTACCCTGCCACCCCATTCCCAAAAAGTAGATTGAGTACCCCTACCTGAAAGGTACTGTACATCTGCATGCCTTTGAACAGCCTCATTCCACTACGTTATATTTGACAGTGAACATAGTTTTGCTTATTTACTTATGTGTATATTTTACTCCTTTACTTCTTACAGAAGTATTTCTTCTTTTTCTTTTTATTGTTGTTTATGCATCAATGACACCAGATCAAATTCCTTGTATGTGAGAACTTACTTGGCAATGAATTTGATTCTGATTCTGTGGGTTTTCATGTCTGTGTCTGTCCTTGTCCTCTGGCTCCCCCTTGTGACAGTTCGTAGTGTTGATATTGTCTGGGGTCCCTGGAGGTTTTCAAGTCTGTGTGCTGTCTTTATCCTTGTATGTCTGTTGTTTATTTAAATGTTCTGCAGTTTAGTTCCTGAGTTATTGCTGTCTGGTTTTATTGTTTCATTCCTGTGCTTATTTTTTCATTGTTGTGTTTCTATATTTGTAGTTATCTCTTCCTGATTTATTTGAATGGTCTTGGTTTCTCTATGTGTTTCAGGGCTGTGAAATCCCAGACAAATTTACAGGAGGCAGAGAGGCCCCAGAAACCAAATTAATTTTGTATCTAATGATACAGTTTCAGCATCTCCTGGAAGAAAGAATATCAAAAGAAGTGCATATTTAAATTATTTTAGACTCAACCTTTTATTTACACCGTAAATGATATTGTTGAAATAACAGAATATGACATGGAAGTAGGACCTGGAATGATTTTTCTTTTAATTGTAAACCAAATGCATTACCTCAGAACAATTAAACTACATGAAATTCACAAAGACTGAAAACACTGTTAAAGCATTTCAAAAACCACAGCTAATGCTTGTCGAATATTTTGAAAATCATGGTAAAATATCAATAACACACTTTATAGTAAAAAAGTCAACTTATATTCTTGTGTAAATTCCTGCAAATCCATTCATTGAAAGAAAATCTACATTAATAAAGTCACAAAATCTTGTGCGAAATCCTGTTTGAACAGCACAATGTTTTATTTTCCAGGGAGATAAAAATTCTTACCGTGTTTCCTGATGGGACAAGATGCAGTTTGCTTTTCTCATTTCTTTTATCTTTTTCACACCATCTTTCTGCCATCTTCCCTCTGTCGCTCCATAATACAGACATACCGCAAAATTCTTCTTTTAAAAACTTGATTGTTCTAAAAGTATGTAATGTCCACAAGCTTAAGGAACAGCGTATTGGAGGAGGCACACAGCGTCGCCGTAGCAGCCAACCCATCCCGCTTTACGACAATTGGTGGTGGCCAAGTGGTTAATGCACTTGGTTTCAGTTCAGAAGGCTCGGGGTTCAAATCCCACCCCTGCCACAAGGCATCCACCGTAACACCTGTGCCAATTCAACAAGCAGATCCACCTTGGATTTGCTGTGACGAGCCCAAGTGCAAACAGCCACGCTTTGAATGAAGCATTTTTCTCCACGGATCCACAGACACTGATTTGTATCCGTTATACAGATCAGTGTCCGGACCTATAAAACTTGCACAATGTTGTACAAAAAAGACAACGCTTTGCGATAGGCATTTTAAAAATTCAGTGACGATCACGATTACAGAGTAAAACACTAACCCCCCCACCCCCATGATGAAATCCGGAGTTTTCACAGCCCTGGTGTTTTATCAACTTTCTATCTCTCCACAGCTGTCGTCTATCTGTAATTACCCTCACCTGTCATCACTTTGTGTGATTACTTCAGTGTGGATTTATACCCCTGTATTCCTCCCATGTGTTGAGTGTTTGTACTTTGTTGCTTTCTTCTCGCCATTAGTTCTAGTGTTTTCCATTGATTGGCTTCTTGTTACCTATGAAAGGGTGAGTATGCATTGTATGTACCCACATTACGAAAGAATAAAGTCTTTTTAATTCCTTTTCAGTTTTCATCAAGTGTGTTATTATGACTATTTAACATTTGCATTATAATAATAATTTTGACAACCTCAGAGTAAACAAAACCTCATGCATGCCTTGTGATCATTAGCTCTGTAAGAGGGCTACGGGCCAATGCCGTATCTTATCTGAGACCTGTGGTTTCACTTGGGGTGATGACAAAAACAAACAAAAGACCGAACAAACAAAAAACATTCACAGTGCTATTAAAAAAAAAAATCATCAGAAAATGACAATGAAATGCTGTTAAACTACGAGGTCTGTCCATAAAGTAACGGTCCTTTTTATTTTTTCCCAAAAAACTATATGGCTTTCATTCATATGTTTTTACGTCAGACATGCTTGAACCCTCGTGCGCATGCGTGAGTTTGTCCATGCCTGTCGGTGACGTCATTCGCCTGTGAGCACGCCTTGTGGAAGGAGTGGTCCCGCCCCCTCGTCGGATTTTCATTGTCTGGAAATGGCGGAATGAAAGGACTTTTTTTCCATCAGAATTTTTTCAGAAGCTGTTAGAGACTGGCAACTGGAAACCATTCGAAAAATTTATCTGGCTTTCGGTGAAAATTTTATGGGCTTCACAGAGAATAAGGACTTTAACTACAGCTTTAAGGACCCCTTTAAGGATGGTCGGTGTGCCGCACTCCGAGCTGCGACGACGAGGCACAAACCACTGGATCATTTCTAAACAGATGGCTCTGTGGATAAGAGACCGTCGTGTGCTCTTTCTCTGGTTATCATAAGAGCTGGACATCAGCCATTTCCGGCAGATTTCACTTTTAACAAGAGATTTTGTCATGGAAAGCCGCGCGGAGGCTTTGCGCGTCACGACCGATTCGCTGATGAAGCGAGACAAAGGAACACCTCCGTTTCGGAGTGTTAGAGGACAAGTTGGGACATGTCCAGCTCTCCACAATTTCTCTTATACTCACTCGACTAGTAAGCACTGAAAGCCGAGATAGGCATGTCCCAACTTGTCCTCTAACACTCCAAAACGGAGGTGTTCCTTTGTCTCGCTTCCAAAGCGAATCGGTCGTGACGCGCAAAGCCTCCGCGCGGCTTTCCATGACAAAATCTCTTGTTAAAAGTGAAATCTGCCAGAAAATGGCTGATGTCCAGCTCTTGTGATAACCAGAGAAAGAGCACATGACGGTCTCGTATCCACAGAGCCATCCGTTTAGAAATGATCCAGTGGTTTGTGCGTCGTCGTCGCAGCTCGGAGCGCGGCGCACGACCATCCTTAAAGGGGTCCTTAAAGCTGTAGTTAAAGTCCTTATTCTCTGTGAAGCCCGTAAAATTTTCACCGAAAGCCAGATAAATTTTTCGAATGGTTTCCAGGTGCCAGTCTCTAACAGCTTCTGAAAAAATTCTGATGGAAAAAAAGTCCTTTTCATTCCGCCATTTCCAGACAATGAAAATCCAACAAGGGGGTGGGACCACTCCTTCCCAAGGCGTGCTCACAGGCGAATGACGTCACCGACAGGCGTGGAAAAACTCACACATGTGCATGAGGGTTCAAGCATGTCTGACGTAAAAACATATCAATCAATCAATCAACTTTTTTCTTGTATAGCGCCAAATCACAACAAACAGTTGCCCCAAGGCGCTCAATATGAATGAAATCCATATAGTTTTTGAAAAAAAATAAAAAGGTACGTTACTTTATGGACAGACCTCGTAAATTTAAAATTTTAATTTTCACTAAACTTATTAGTTTTCTTCCTTTGCCTTTGCTGCACCGCTTCCTTCAGCATCACTCAAGAGCATGAACCATCTGGACTCGCTCACAGCTTTGTGCCATGTGATGGAGGCAGAGGGCCTGTTATAGGTGCTTCTCCTTGGTGATCCCATTCTGCACATGCTTCCTGTGGAGAGAGGAGCGAGAGAGAGCGCTGAAGGCCTGCAGATGAGGAGTGTGAGGAGAAGAAATGTGCTGTGTTAGCAGGCAGAGCGGATATCAGCAGCGTTCAAGGCTGAAGAGATAAGTAACGCCACATAATCACATCCCTGCATGGTCTCAGGCTCTTTGATGCTATCTGCTTATGAGGGAAGACTGTTCCACAATCTGCTCCCACCTGCTTGCAGGAGGTGGGAGGTGGCAATGGAAGGCCAACTGTTAATCCTTAAGGTGTTGCCACACAATGATGGTTTAAGTAAACTGATTAGTCATGGATTAATCTGTCTGGTGGCAAATATCTCTTAAATAAATCTGGCTAGAATCTGGCTTGCTCTGGGATCATGATGTCGTACTTCCTCACTACATTTGTGTAAAACGTTCTTTCTCTGGGATGCATTCGTGCCAGTAGAATCTGCCAGGTGCGGTAGATAAAAAAAAAAAAGTCATCCACGTTGTCTTTTTTGTCAATTAACATTGACCTTGACTAAATGAAGAGCCGCACTGCATGCTGCTGCGTCAGGAACTGTCCTCTCTCCCCTCGTGCTGAATTCACACTCTGCGCCGGAGCTTTGGACAATCAGAAGCCCAGGCTGAAGCATTGGACAGCCACAGCATAATGCAGAAGTAGCAAACAAGTAGAGGACAAAATTGTAAAAATAAACATGCCACCACTGGGAAAGGTCACTGATGTCTGCTCAATGTTTTGAGCTGGCACAAAACTTTCCAAC
Source organism: Thalassophryne amazonica (assembly GCF_902500255.1). NCBI lineage: Eukaryota > Metazoa > Chordata > Actinopteri > Batrachoidiformes > Batrachoididae > Thalassophryne > Thalassophryne amazonica. The sequence goes on along the minus strand of NC_047112.1, from coordinate 38,094,940 downwards.
AGACTCGTTGGACATCAGCTGACAAGGGACGCAATTAGCAAATGGGAAAAGGACATTTGCAGGACAAAAACAAACCAATGGATATCCAAAATTATATTAGTTCATCATACGGTTCCTTAATCCATCATGGTATGACAGGCACTTTAATCCAATTCAGTCTCCAAATTGACTGATTCCATCAGGTGAAATGACGGCCAAACAGAAGCAAACTGACTCAAACTGCTCACCTTTGAGTGGAATGGCAATGTCCAGCATCATCATTGTCATCGTTTTTCAGCACCTTGGGATCTCTCAACAGGTCTGCTGCTGCCGTGCTGTCGCCGTCCTCATCCTCATACTCCCTGACATCATTCACCTCCTTCATCTGTAGCACTTTCACTACGAAAACCACAATAAACTACACAGAGGAGAATAACAAGAACCACCGTTACCTACATGATGACACAAATACCATCAGCTACACAGCAGCCTTAATGCATTCCTGCATGCTCACCAAAAACCAGTAAATGTTCATGAGCAGCAGGGCCAGGAGAAGACCATTGAAGAAGAAGTAGAAGGGGATGTTGGGGACAGACTGGAGGCTGGACACACACGTAGCATAAAGCACTTTGAGAGGAAACCAATAGAGACGGAACCAAAACCTGCGAGAGACAGAAACAAGAACTTATACGCAGCTCTAATCTTCAGTATTTTCAGTGTAGGAGAGTGGAAAAATGGAGCTTGACAGCTGCATAATTTTTCCAGACTACAAAACACTTGATTGTGACAGAAAACATTTGTGGCAAAAATGAGAGAAAATGAGACTGTGAATTTGTTAGGGCCCTGTCACACTAGAGCATGAATTCTGTACGAATCACACAAATTGGAAAAACGTCGCTGTGGTCCACTCTTTTGAAGACCTGCCGTGTCACACTGCTGGGTGTCGTGCTCGCATCATATTACAGATATTAAAGACTGCTCTTAATCCCCCTGTGGCATTGAGCAGAGACACTCGATGGGAAGATGATTACTGTCAGCTTTAGGGCAGGTAGCTGAGCTGCAATCATGAGACAGGCGGACGTATCAACATCTTTCGTGCTGCAGAGGGTTTTCCAAGAAGTGGTGAAGAAAGGCAACACCAAGGAGTTGCACTTGTTGCTGCAGAACATGACAAACTGCAAATTCAACGTGAACCCCTTGAACCCCTTGGCCCAGAAGGACAGACAGCACTCCACTAGTCCATCACTGACAGGAACCTGGAGCTGGTAAAACTGCCGGTGACATTTGTGGCAGATATCCGACTAACCAAATGGGAAGGGTGGGGAACAGTCAATTATAGCTACACAGTTGTGCCAGATTTAAGGAAAAAAAAAAAAAAAAAAACAACTTTGCAAGCATCACCACCACCAACCACTGCACTCTTTGCGATCTCGAATCCAAACACTGCGCTGCTTTTACGCAGCACTTCTCCGTGAAGATTTTAAATAAAACAAACAAAACAGCCATGCCAGCCAGTTTTGTCGGAACTGAAGTTTTCCCCTTAAGTGTGTGTTAACACCAATCATGCGCTCCTCTCCAGTGGGAGCCGATCTGTGTGTGTATGCGCGTTTGGAGTCCAGAGCGCACATAGACAGCCCGGTCAGCCAACTCTGAAATGCACTGACTCACTGACGCAGCACCTGTGAGCGCGGTAGAATGTCCAGAATGAGCATGTAATCACACATCCATTGTCAGTCCTCCTCATGTGTCAGAGGATATACCTGTATTATGTTATCATGGCTGTTAGACCCGATCTACATGGCTGTAGTGCGCATCACGGAGACACGCTGACTCATTGTAATACTAGGTGTATTTTATGTGACTGTGCAATGTTCATGTCAAGTGCACAAGATGACTGCGTGCCACAGACCTTGCACATTACCAGATGACAATATTTCCTTTGTGCACCCCGAACAGCATGCGTGGGGGGTCCAGCTCATTGGGGGCACAATCAGGATGTGCCAACGCGATCAGACTGCTCCAAATGACAGTAGTGTGCCTGTTTTCTACATTCGTGCTGGCAGTGCCAATTTGGCGTATTTTCTTAAGTGCCACATGAATGCTGTAAGAGGTATTTGAATGCAGCTGAAATTCAGTTAGACTACAGTGTGTGCTCTAGTACGATGGGGGTATTAGCCACATGTTCAGGCTGACCATGTGATGCTGAAGCTGATGGAGCCCATGTTCGACAACACATCGTTTAGGAGATGGTAGCCTCCTCCTCTAGATTTCAAGTAGATGTTGAGCTTGGTGAACTCCAGCTGGATGTCGTTGATGTCATGGAGGAACAACACTAGAATCCCAATGTTGTGATATCTGAGGAGCAGAAATTACATAAGCTGATTAGCACCTGTGGTGTTACTCTAGAGTTCTATAAACACTAACAGTGTACTTACATATGTGCATCATGCATAGAGAAATATGCCACATGGCCTAAATGTTGAAGCTGATACTGGCACGCAACGCAAGACAAAGTTATTACAGCAGTACCCAAGGGTCCTCTGAAGAGACCTGGTACAAACGATATCTGGTCATTGGCCAATGTTCTAGTCTCACAACCATACAGTGACAGGTACCACCAGAACCCTAAACACTTGGACCCTCGTTCTCCTGCAAACAGATATTGGCATAATCAAACATCTCTGCCCAGCAATCTCATGAGTTTATAAGCTCTTCCCTTACTCTCCAAAGCCACGGACCCAGAAACATGAATGTCACTGCCGAGATAATGAATGTTCTACAATTTCAGCACTTTCACCACATACAAAGAAATGTCTGATGGCAGAGTCCAGTAAGTCATTAAAAGCCAGGATCTTGATCCAGGACAATTGCAAACTGAGACACTCAGATTCCTCACCCAGCTTCTTAAGTGCTGCAATCAGGATGAGGATTCCACAACGATAACAGCATCATTCATGAGGGCAAAGTCAGTAAGCCTTTCCTCACCAACAAAAGCACCTAAGTTGCTGGTTTTCACAACCATACCCATTGAAGCATGGGTAAGCATCGAAGAGAGTAGGAGCCAGGTCATATCCCTTATGAACACCAGTTTTCACTGCACAGTATCTGTGTATAGGCTGACTATGATGTCCAGTAACTTCTTGGGAATCCCACAAAAATCTCAGGATGTCCCAGAGAGCAGTCTGATCAACTGAATCAAACACTGCGAAAATCAACAGACTGTGAAGAAGCACTGCAGATATTCACACTAGCAATCTATGGGTACTCAGAGCTAGAATACAGTCAATAACTTTTCTGGTGTGAAGCCAGACTGTTCCGGTCGCAGAGCACAAGTAGCTGCAACTGAAACCTATTAAGAATAATCCTTGAAAGCTCCTTCACCGGCACAGAGAGCAGTGTAATAGCCCTGTAGTTGTTACAATCCATGCGATCCCCTTTTCCTTTTGAGATTGGTATAGCAAGTCACTTCTAGTCTGTAGGGATGATACTCCACTATTAAAGATTAATAAAGATTGTTTGCAAAGCCAGGAGATCAGTATCTCCACCTGTGTGGAGGAGTTCACCTCTGATGCCACATATTCCTAGAGCTTTCTCTGCTCTCAGCTGTTTCACAGCCTTTCCGCACTCACCAACATTTGGTGGCAAGCAGTTGACTGGGGATTCTGTCACAAGAACCCTGGCAATGGAGATGTCAAACATCACAGCAGCATGATCAGCCTTACACAACCACTTAACGTAGCCTGCCCAATGTGACAGCCACAGAGTGAATCTGTGAGCAAAAGGTCTTCCTTACAGATACATCACTCGCCATAGTCAAAGCTTGGTGGTAATGAATATCCATCAAAATGGAATACATTTGGTATTTAATGTAGGTGTCAACAAAGTAGCAGCAGAAGGAGGCTTTCCCACTTCCCCCCTTAAAGTTCCTGTCAGTAGGGGTTCTACGAGGTCTGTTAGAAAAGTGTCCGACCTTTTTATTTTTTTCAAAAACCTGATGGATTTGAATCACGTGTGCTTGCATGAGCAAATCTTGAACCTTCGTGCGCATGCGTGATTTTTTTCACGCCTGTCGGTTGCATCATTTGCTTGTAAGCAGCCATTGTGTGAGGATGGGTGGAGTCTCTCGTCGTTTTTTTCTTTGCAAGGAAATGGCGGAACAACTGGAACAGCGCGACTGCATCAAATTTTGCCACAAACTGGGCAATAGCCAGGTGGAAACCATTCGGATTATTCAGACGGCTTTCGGTGACGATCCTCTGGGCATCACACAGATTAAGGAGCGGTACAACCTGTTTAAAGATGGCCGCACAACGGTGGAGAGCTGATGATGTGGGACTGTCGTGTGATTATCCGAGAAATTGCAGAAGAGGTGGACATCAGCACTTTTTCGGCACATTCCACTGTGAAAGAAGATTTTGCCATGAAAAGAGTTGCAGCGAAATTCATCTGCACAAAGCTGATGGCACAGCAACACCACCTCCGTGTTGAAGTCTCACAGGACATGCTGTAACATGCCCAGCTCGTCAACCATTCGGAAGATTCAGACGGCTTTCGGTGGCTTTTCAGTCGTGTGACTATCCGAGAAATTGTGGACAAGCTGGACATGTCAGGGCATGTTACAACATGTCCTGTGAGCTTCATCACGGAGGCGCTGGTTGCTGCGCTATCAGCTTTCTTGCCGATGAATTTCACCGCCACTCTTTTCATGGCAAAATCTTCTTTCACAGTGGAATGTGCCGAAAAAGTGCTGATGTCCACCTCTTCCGCAATTTCTCAGATAATCACACGACGGTCCCACATCACCACAGAGTTCACTTTGGAAATGATCCGGTCGTTTCAGCGTGTTGATGCCGATCGGAGCGGCACGCCCTCCACCATTGTGCGGACGTCTTTAAACAGGTTGTACCGCTTCTTAATCTGTGTGATGCCCAGAGGATCGTCACCAAAAGCCGTCTGAATAATCCGAATGGTTTCCACCTGGCTGTCGCCAGTTGTGGCAAAATTTGATGCAGTCGCGCTGCTCCAGTTGTTCTGCCATTACCTTGCAAAAAAAAAAAACGATGAGAGACTCCACCCATCCTCACACAATGGCTGCTTACAAGCAAATGACGCAACCGACAGGCGTGAAAAAAATCACGCATGCGCACGAAGGGTCAAGGTTGGCTCATGCAAGCACACGTGATTCAAATCCATCAGGTTTTTGAAAAAAATAAAAAGGTCGGATACTTTTCTAGCGGACCTCGTACATTAGGGGATGATACTAAAACTTTATCAACAGTGTAAAAGTGGGCAGCTGAATTTAAGAGGGCTGGATGGCCAAGAAATGTCACCACAATCTCCATGTGGTGAACACGATCAGTGTTCACCACATGGAGATGGATGACAGGCAGCTGACTACTAATGCTGTAGGTCAAGGGTCACTAACCCTGATCCTGGAGAACATCTGCCCTGCATGTTTTCCATTTCTCCCTGCTCTATCCACTGCTAATTAACTATGTTAGGTGTGCACAGCCAGGAAACAGCAGACTTAATAATCAGCTGTTGCAGTAGGTATACATGGAGAACATGCAGGGCAGGTGCTGAAACCCCTGATATAGGTGATACTGTTGACAGAGATGAAAACATTCTGCACACTGAGCATCACAGATATTTGATCAAACGCACCCCAGGCTTGTCATGTAAAAGGAGGTGATCTCTTTGAGACAATTTCACTGAATGATTCATAACCCAGGATGAGTGCTGAATCCTTCACTTTCAACCAGAAACATAGAGGCAATCCAATCCAAAACATACTTCCTTTTCTCCTTCCAAGGATAGCAGAGTTATTTTATCTGTGGAGAAGGTGATGACCCCATCTTATTCTAGCCTGCTGAGACAGCTAAGCAAGGTTCTCATGACCAAACAGGAAAATTGAGAAAGGTCTCATTTCATCAGGACAATGCCCCCGCTGATACATCAATGGTTGTTATGGCTTCTGTGGATGACTGTGGCTTTCAACTTGCTTGACCACCCACCATACTCTCCTCACTGGCACTAATGTCCATCTGTTTGACATTGTTGTCTCTACGAACGGACGAACTCTACTGGTGGTTGGCTCTCACTGCTGTATTGTATCACTTCCTGTTCCGGAGCACAGCGGTGTTTTCTGTATCTGTTAGCTGTTTAATCTGCGCAGTTAGATTGATCTAGTTATCTAGATTATGATTTGTTTCCCAGTGTAATCTTTACGTGCCTTAACTAAAGCACTCCTTCTGCTGAATCACCTCTAAATTATTTACACATTATTCACTTTGCGTGTTTTTAGGAATCCGCTAGCTTAGCGTAGCTACTAGCTCTTAGCCGATTTAGCATGGCGGCTTCTCCTGTCTCTCCCGCACTTTTCTGCTCTGGGTGTGAAATGTTTAGTATTCCTCGGCCTCCTTTAGCAGTAACGGTACTTGTAATAAGTGTAGCTTATTCGTAGCTTTGGAGGCAGGCTGGGGGAATTGGAGACTCGGCTCCGCACCGTGGAAAATTCTACAGTTAGCCAGGCCCCTGTAGTCGGTGCGGACCAAGGTAGCTTAGCCGCCGTTAGTCCCCCCTGGCAGATCCTGAGCAGCTGGGGAAAGCAGGCTGACTGGGTGACTGTGAGGAGGAAGCGTAGCCCTAAACAGAAGCCCCGTGTACACCGCCAACCCGTTCACATCTCTAACCGTTTTTCCCCACTCGACGACACACCCGCCGAGGATCAAACTCTGGTTATTGGCGACTCTGTTTTGAGAAATGTGAAGTTAGCGACACCAGCAACCATAGTCAATTGTCTTCCGGGGGCCAGAGCAGGCGACATTGAAGAAATTGAAACTGCTGGCTAAGGCTAAGCGTAAATTTGGTAAGATTGTAATTCACGTCGGCAGTAATGACACCCGGTTTACGCCAATCGGAGGTCACTAAATGAACATTGAATCGGTGTGTAACTTTGCAAAAACAATGTCGGACTCTGTAGTTTTCTCTGGGCCCCCTCCCCAATCGGACCGGGATTGACATGTTTAGCCGCATGTTCTCCTTGAATTGCTGGCTGTCTGAGTGGTGTCCAAAAAAATTGAGGTCGGCTTCATTGATAATTGGCAAAGCTTCTGGGGAAAACCTGGTCTGGTAGGAGAGACGGCATCCATCCCACTTTGGATGGAGCAGCTCTCATTTCTAGAAATCTGGCCAATTTTCTTAAAGCCTCCAAACCGTGACTATCCAGGGTTGGGACCAGGAAGCAGAGTTTGTAGTCTTACACACCTCTCTGCAGCTTCTCTCCCCCTGCCATCCCCTCATTTACCCCATCCCCGTAGAGACGGTTGCCTGCTCCCAGACTACCAATAACCAGCAAAAATCTATTTTAAGCAAAAATTCAAAAGAAAAAATAATATAGCACCTTCAACTGCACCACAGACTAAAACAGTTAAATGTGGTCTATTAAACATTAGGTCTCTCTCTTCTAAGTCCCTGTTGGTATGATATAATAATTGATCAACATATGATTTATTCTGCCTAACAGAAACCTGGTTACAGCAGGATGAATATGTTAGTTTAAATGAGTCAACACCCCCGAGTCACACTAACTGTCAGAATGCTCGTAGCATGGGCCGGGGCGGAGGATTAGCAGCAATCTTCCATTCCAGCTTATTAATTAATCAAAACCCAGACAGAGCTTAATTCATTTGAAAGCTTGTCTCTTAGTCTTGTCCATCCAAATTGGACGTCCCAAAAACCAGTTTTATTTGTTATTATCTATCATCCACCTGGTCGTACTGTGAGTTTCTCTGTGAATTTTCAGACCTTTTGTCTGACTTAGTGCTTAGCTCAGATAAGATAATTATAGTGGGCGATTTTAACATCCACACAGATGCTGAGAATGAACAGCCTCAACACTGCATTTTAATCTATATAGACTCTATTGGCCTTTGCTCAAAAAGTAAATGAGTCCACCCACCACTTTAAATCATATCTTAGATCTTGTTCTGACTTATGGTATGGAAATAGAAGACTTAACAGTATTCCCTGAAAACTCCCTTCTGTCTGATCATTTCTTAATAACATTTACATTTACTCTGATGGACTACCCAGCAGTAGGGAATAAGTTCATTACACTAGAAGTCTTTCAGAAAGCGCTGTAACTAGGTTTAAGGATATGATTCCTTCTTTATGTTCTCTAATGCCATATAACAACACAGTGCAGAGTAGCTACCTAACTCTGTAAGGGAGATAGAGTATCTCGTCAATAGTTTTACATCCTCATTGAAGACAACTTTGGATGCTGTAGCTCCTCTGAAAAAGAGAGCTTTAAATCAGAAGTGTCTGACTCCGTGGTATAACTCACAAACTCGTAGCTTAAAGCAGATAACCCGTAAGTTGGAGAGGAAGATGGCGTCTCACTAATTTAGAAGATCTTCACTTAGCCTGGAAAAGAGTCTGTTGCTCTATAAAAAAGCCCTCCGTAAAGCTAGGACATCTTTCTACTCATCACTAATTGAAGAAAATAAGAACAACCCCAGGTTTCTTTTCAGCACTGTAGCCAGGCTGACAAAGAGTCAGAGCTCTATTGAGCTGAGTATTCCGTTAACTTTAACTAGTAATGACTTCATGACTTTCTTTGCTAACAAAATTTTAACTATTAGAGAAAAAATTACTCATAACCATCCCAAAGACGTATCGTTATCTTTGGCTGCTTTCAGTGATGCCGGTATTTGGTTAGCCTCTTTCTCTCCGATTGTTCTGTCTGAGTTTATTTTCATTAGTTACTTCATCCAAAACCATCAACATGTTTATTAGACCCCATTCCTACCAGGCTCGCTCAAGGAAGCCCTACCATTATTAATGCTTCGATCTTAAATAGATCAATCTATCTTGTTAGTTGGCTATGTACCACAGGCTTTTAAATGGTGGCAGTAATTAAACCATTACTTAAAAAGCCATCACTTGACCCAGCTATCTTAGCTAATTATAGGCCAATCTCCAACCTTCCTTTTCTCTCAAAATTCTTGAAAGGTAGTTGTAAAACAGCTAACTGATCATCTTCAGAGGAATGGTCTATTTGAAGAGTTTCAGTCAGGTTTTTAGAATTCATCATAGTACAGAAATAGCATTAGTGAAGGTTACAAATGATCTTCTTATGGCTCGGACAGTGGACTCATCTCTGTGCTTGTTCTGTTAGACCTCAGTGCTGCTTTTGATACTGTTGACCATAAAATTTTATTACAGAGATTAGAGCATGCCATAGGTATTAAAGGCACTGCGCTGCGGTGGTTTGAATCATATTTGTCTAATAGATTACAATTTGTTCATGTAAATGGGGAAGATCTTCTTCACAGACTAAAGTTAATTATGGAGTTCCACAAGGTTCTGTGCTAGGACCAATTTTATTCACTTTATATATGCTTCCCTTAGGCAGTATTATTAGACGGTATTGCTTAAATTTTCATTGTTACGCAGATGATACCCAGCTTTATCTATCCATGAAGCCAGAGGACACACACCAATTAGCTAAACTGCAGGATTGTCTTACAGACATAAAGACATGGATGACCTCTAATTCCTGCTTTTAAACTCAGATAAAACTGAAGTTGTTGTACTTGGCCCCACAAATCTTAGAAACATGGTGTCTAACCAGATCCTTACTCTGGATGGCATTACCCTGACCTCTAGTAATACTGTGAGAAATCTTGGAGTCATTTTTTGATCAGGATATGTCATTCAAAGCGCATATTAAACAAATATGTAGGACTGCTTTTTTGCATTTACGCAATATCTCTAAAATCAGAAAGGTCTTGTCTCAGAGTGATGCTGAAAAACTAATTCATGCATTTATTTCCTCTAGGCTGGACTATTGTAATTCATTATTATCAGGTTGTCCTAAAAGTTCCCTAAAAAGCCTTCAGTTAATTCAAAATGCTGCAGCTAGAGTACTGACAGGGACTAGAAGGAGAGAGCATATCTCACCCATATTGGCCTCTCTTCATTGGCTTCCTGTTAATTCTAGAATAGAATTTAAAATTCTTCTTCTTACTTATAAGGTTTTGAATAATCAGGTCCCATCTTATCTTAGGGACCTCGTAGTACCATATCACCCCAATAGAGCGCTTCGCTCTCAGACTGCAGGCTTACTTGTAGTTCCTAGGGTTTGTAAGAGTAGAATGGGAGGCAGAGCCTTCAGCTTTCAGGCTCCTCTCCTGTGGAACCAGCTCCCAATTCAGATCAGGGGAGACAGACACCCTCTCTACTTTTAAGATTAGGCTTAAAACTTCCTTTTTGCTAAAGCTTATAGTTAGGGCTGGATCAGGTGACCCTGAACCATCCCTTAGTTATGCTGCTATGACGTAGACTGCTGGGGGTTCCCATGATGCACTGTTTCTTTCTCTTTTTGCTCTGTATGCACCACTCTGCATTTAATCATTAGTGATCGATCTCTGCTCCCCTCCACAGCATGTCTTTTTTCCTGGTTCTCTCCCTTAGCCCCAACCAGTCCCAGCAGAAGACTGCCCCTCCCTGAGCCTGGTTCTGCTGGAGGTTTCTTCCTGTTAAAAGGGAGTTTTTCCTTCCCACTGTAGCCAAGTGCTTGCTCACAGGGGGTCGTTTTGACCGTTGGGGTTTTACATAATTATTGTATGGCCTTGCCTTACAATATAAAGCGCCTTGGGGCAACTGTTTGTTGTGAGTTGGCGCTATATAAAAAAATTGATTGATTGATTGATTGTTTCCAAACAGGACAAAAGCGTTGTCTTGGAGGAAATACCAGAGCAATGATAATGTTAGGGGAGGTGGTGGTGTAACGGCTTGCACACTGGACTGGGACGCCAGCAAATCGGGTTCACTTCCCGATTGCAGCCACGCTCCCAACTGGCACTCTTAACAGCAGTGCTGGGGAGGAGTGAGAGACATGTGCCGTGGGCCCTTGTGGAAATAAGTCCTTTGTTGGTTACTCACATTAAATAAGAGAACCTCAACCTCAATGTCAAATTTGCCACTGAGAACTCTTTGACCATCAGAATGAAAGCTTTTCTGTCTAGGACGTTCCAAATGCTATGGCACAGTTGGAAGTAGTTTTTGAAATTTGAAGAGAGCCAAGTTGAAACACAGTGCACACATATGTCTTCGCAAGAAGACATCATAGTTAGGCTATGAACATTTCAGCCAACCTTTGTTGAAGCTTCTACCATAAAAATATAGAGAATAAATGTGTCACCACCAATACGAACAGTAAATGATGGATAAAATAATCTACAGCAGGTTCAGATTCAGGGCCCTTTATCATTTCCTAGTGTAGAAATCCTCTCACTTTGATTTATTTATATGAAAGAAACCCAATGCAGTGTTTCTTTTTTTTTTTCTGGCTTTAACAAGTTTCTGTTCTACTTTTTGCAAATCACTGACAAACGTGGCTGCTATTTCTGTAAAATCCCACCCAGAAAGCTTAAATCTGTACATGCACAATATTGCAGTTTGTATTTGTGCACTTGAGCATGGAATAAAAGGAACATTTATGCTAATGCCTTGGGGTTCCCCCGGAGGAGCTGGGGGAGGTGTGTGTGGATCGGGAGGTCTGGGCGGCTTTGCTTGAGGTGCTGCCCCCGTGACCCGACTCCGGATAAAGCGGAAGAAAATGGATGGATGGATGGATGGATGTTGGATATAATACAGCACAAAATTATATTTTAATGATGGCGACCGCCAAAAGCTTCTTAATGAACTCCACTGACCAGTGCTTAATTCATCACACAGTACATCTGTACTTCTTCATGAGGCTGTGCATCTGCTGTGACTCTTGCTGTGTTGTAGTGACTCAAGCTGACTGCAGGGATATTTTGAAATATATTCTTAATGATCACTTTAAAATTGGGAACTGCAAAGTTATTGCTCTTCATGACTCATCTGTATGCAGTTTCCTGTCTTTGTTATATAACCTTCTGCTCACGGTTTTAGTTATTTTCCTTGAACTATTTCTGTTTATGTACTAAGTACTTTTATGTCCTAAAACACAAGCGGTCAAACGTAATTCTGAAGACCAAAAGACATACCTGAAGGCGTAGGAGAAGATAATGAGTGCCAGTGTAATAATATGGTGCACAACCATGACAGCAGAGTCCTTTCTCCATGCATCCATGTAGACTGTAGCGTAGATGGAGTGGCCGTAGAAGCTGCCCTGGATTAAGTAGGCTATTGCGATGTCTGTAGGCACTGGCATACCACTCTTCCAGTCTGGAGAAAAAAAAATAATAACACCAGAAAAGTAGTTTTTACTTAAAAAAAAAAAAATCATAAGACCAAAATCACTTACAGATCTATCCACATGGATGAACGCTATGTCATGAATGAAGGAGATAAATGAGGACAAATTCAGCATATAGGGTACTTGGAAAGTAATGCACACTCATCATTCATTTCCTTTGATCCCACATCCCATATCAATAGAATAAATGGATTTAAAATCCCCTAAAATTTCCTTCAAACCCTAGTGATCACTGTAACCTCCTCCCCTGTAGATGTCGCTATAAGGCTAGTGAGCTGGTCACCTCTTTGTCCCATAAACTGCGTGTACATATATATATATATATATATATATATATATATATATATATATATATATATATATATATATATATATATACACACACACACACTCAACAAAAATATAAACGCAACACTTTTGGTTTTTTGCTCCCATTTTGTATGAGATGAACTCAAAAATCTAAAACTTTTTCCACATACACAATATCACCATTTTCCCTCAAATATTGTTCACAAACCAGTCTAAATCTGTGATAGTGAGCACTTCTCCTTTGCTGAAATAATCCATCCCACCTCACAGGTGTGCCATATCAAGATGCTGATTAGACACCATGATTAGTGCACAGGTGTGCCTTAGACTGTCCACAATAAAAGGCCACTCTGAAAGGTGCAGTTTTGTTTTACTGGGGGGGATACCAGTCAGTATCTGGTGTGACCACCATTTGCCTCATGCAGTGCAACACATCTCCTTCGCATAGAGTTGATCAGGTTGTCAATTGTGGCCTGTGGAATGTTGGTCCACTCCTCTTCAATGGCTGTGCGAAGTTGCTGGATATTGGCAGGAACTGGTACACGCTGTCATATACGCCGGTCCAGAGCATCCCAAACATGCTCAATGGGTGACATGTCCGGTGAGTATGCCGGCCATGCAAGAACTGGGACATTTTCAGCTTCCAAGAATTGTGTACAGATCCTTGCAACATGGGGCCGTGCATTATCCTGCTGCAACATGAGATGATGTTCTTGGATGTATGGCACAACAATGGGCCTCAGGATCTTGTCACGGTATCTCTGTGCATTCAAAATGCCATCAATAAAATGCACCTGTGTTCTTTGTCCATAACAGACGCCTGCCCATACCATAACCCCACCGCCACCATGGGCCACTCGATCCACAACATTGACATCAGAAAACCGCTCACCCACACGACGCCACACACGCTGTCTGCCATCTGCCCTGAACAATGTGAACCGGGATTCATCCGTGAAGAGAACACCTCTCCAACGTGCCAAACGCCAGCGAATGTGAGCATTTGCCCACTCAAGTCGGTTACGACGACGAACTGGAGTCAGGTCGAGACCCCGATGAGGACGACGAGTATGCAGATGAGCTTCCCTGAGATGGTTTCTGACAGTTTGTGCAGAAATTATTTGGTTATGCAAACCGATTGTTTCAGCAGCTGTCTGAGTGGCTGGTCTCAGACGATCTTGGAGGTGAACATGCTGGATGTGGAGGTCTTGGGCTGGTGTGGTTACACGTGGTCTGCGGTTGTGAGGCTGGTTGGATGTACTGCCAAATTCTCTGAAACGCCTTTGGAGACGGTTTATGGTAGAGAAATGAACATTCAATACATGAGCTCTGGTTGACATTCCTGCTGTCAGCAGGCCAACTGCACGCTCCCTCAAATCTTGCGACATCTGTGGCATTGTGCTGTGTGATAAAACTGCACCTTTCAGAGTGGCCTTTTATTGTGGGCAGTCTAAGGCACACCTGTGCACTAATCATGGTGTCTAATCAGCATCTTGATATAGCACACCTGTGAGGTGGGATGGATTATCTCAGCAAAGGAGAAGTGCTCACTATCACAGATTTAGACTGGTTTGTGAACAATATTTGAGGGAAATGGTGATATTGTGTATGTGGAAAAAGTTTTAGATCTTTGAGTTCATCTCATACAAAATGGGAGCAAAACCATAAGTGTTGCATTTATATTTTTGTTGAGTGTATATATATATATATATATATATATGCATGTATGGTCCCCTGGCATCCATCATTTCTAGCATTATTTCAGAGAATCGCCTACATCTTTTAAAGCTGACACAGGTGCTCCAAAACCATAATCGTTTTGACAAAACAAATGCCATATGCAAGCTTTGGCAGACTTCAGGCATATGGTAAAAACCATGTAACAATGAGAACGAACCAAATAAATGTCACTCTTACAAAAAACAATTACAGAAAGATTTTAATGTATAAAAATTAACTGTGCAACATCAACATACTGAACATGACTTGATGCTATAATTAATTAATCAAAATTAACATGTTATTTTGGACACCCATAGTTTTGAGGTCACTGATTTGGTCGGTAAGTAAATAGTGTTTTGGGGAGCAATAACTGCTTTGGATGTGTGTGCCTTTGGAATTGTTTTTGCACGGTTTAAATAACAGCACCAGGTCAGACGTTTATTTTTCTTAGATAACACCACAAAAAAAATAATACTATCAGCATTCAGCACATCCGCAGCGCATGGATTATCTTTATGTTGTTCTCTAACATGAGGAATAAAAACAGCCTCGTCAGTGGTTCCTGCTGCTCAGTGACACATGTACAGTTGTGCTCAAAAGTTTACATACCCTGGCAGAAGTTTTTTTTTTTTTGCCCATTTTTCAGAGAATATGAATGATAACACAAAAACTTTGTTTCACTCATGGTTAGTGATTGGATGAAGCCATTTATTGTCAAACAACTGTGTTTATTCTTTTTAAATCATAATGACAACAGAAACTACCCAAATGACCCTTATCGAAAGTTTACATACCCCTGTTCTTAATACAGTGTATTGCCCCCTTTAACATCAGTGACAGCTTGGAGTCTTTTGTGGTGGTTGTGGACGAGGCTCTCTGATGGTAAAGCTGCAATTGAATATGTCTTGGACTTTATTTACATTAATTACAAAGAAATACAAACAGTATGGCACTTTATGGTAAATCTGCATGGAGTAGACAGTTCTCAAAAACTGAGTGACTGTGCAAGAAGGAGAAGAGTGAGGAAAGCCACCAAGACACCCAGACAACCCAGGAGAAGTTATGGGCTTATGTGGCTGTGATTGGAGAAATTGTGCACAGTGCAAGCTTTGCATTTTGCATCACAACTCTTAGCTTCATAGTGGAATAGAGCAGAGAAGGATTTTCTTTCACCAAACAGATCAAATCCAGGCTTGCATCTCAGATGTACCTTCTGGGAATTTGTAGCTGAACTTTCAGGTCTTCTTTTTAAGAAAATCCTCCTCTATACCACTTCATCATGAAGATGGACAACTTACTGGTGATTCAAAAGTTTTTGTCAGTGGATTAGCTTTTCACATAAGTTTTAAAACCATCATCGGACCAATTATCTTCCAATAAATTTAGTTCCCATAACTTTCAGTCTGCTAACATTTTTATGGTAAAGTGAGCAAAGTTTAACGGTCAAAAACGTTTGTAAACCCTAAAATCAAAGATTTTAATCCTTGTCGTGTGTAGATCAGTGGTTTATGGCAGACTGGCTGCTGCTTGCTGATAACGTCATCATTAAGCACAAGACGTGATTGGCTGAACGACGCAGGAAGCACTGTGGGTCATGTAGTTCAGGTTCACTTTGGACGTTACACTATTACCGTCCGCTGGACGGAAACAAAACGGACTAATTTTAACATTATTTTATTTCTTTGTGGCACGTGATAATTTAATTGCCAAGACTCGGTGGGAGAGAGGAGATCTCATGACGCAGCTGTGAGGGACTTTTCATCACCGTTTACACACCATTTTGGATAATCAGGACACTTTATGTGGAATATTTTCTTCAGAATTTAATGAATCCCACTGAAACTAACAGGTAAGAATTTATATTTACTACATGGTGACGGTGTATATAATACTGAGATAAACTGTGACTTTTAATACTGTGTTTTACTGCTTTTGAAAGTTGATGACAGTGTTTGGGTTTTTTTTTATTTTTTATTCATTCATTTTGTTGTGTGTTCTTTTTGTGTTTGTGATCCTTGAATTTACCCAGCAGCCTCTGCTGTGCTTAAAGTGAAACTAGTTTATCAGAAGCTGACAGTGTAATCTGATGTGGTCACGTCCGAATCAGTACTAAAAGTTATCGGTTATCTGTAATACAGATAAAAAAAATTTTTTTTAACAGTTTATCAGTTTAGCGTCATAAAAGATAACTGTTGAGTTATCGGAATAATGGTTATCGAAGCAAACTTTTTGGTTAGTTGTGCCCACCACTGGTCAGGAGGATATGCAAAGTGAAAATTACATCACACACACAACAACACCTTAACTGAAGTGATAAAAATTTTATTAAATACACAGTGGGAAAGAAATTGTTTTTCTTTTTAAGAAGAATGAAGAAAAATTTGTTCATTGTTTTTGCATTTGTGACAGCCTTATATTTGTAGGCTGTATGTGCTTTGTGATCTGAGGGGTGAAATTTCACCCCCAAAAATTATACATGTGATTAAAGGCGATTATTTTAGATTCATTAATCACAAAGCTTGTAATTAGATTACTTTTTAATAGCCTTACAGCACAAATTAAAACAAAACAGATCAAAGTATAACTAAATTATATTTTAAAAATATGACACATTGTAGCTGCTGTAATTAATCTAAATTAACATGTTATTTTGACAGCCATAGTAATTACATCAATCTAAATTACCTGCGAAGGGTGAAAAATGATTATTCCAGACAAATTGTTAAAGCTATACTGACACCGATGACATGCTAAGAACAGCTAGAAATTTAAATCAGCATTACGTGACAATCATCTATATTCTGATGTCAATAAAGATCCAAGTGCACGGTCCAGACATCAGCGATATCACTGCATGCTGAGCCATCTGCAGTGTTGTGTGTAGGTGGACTACATCAGTCCGTACTGGAGGAATAACACTTAAATAAAAGTAATTGAGAATTAGAAAAGGTTTCTAAGTATTGTACAGCCAGAAAGTTAAACATGGCCTGCAGCGACTACACTAGCTCACGTGAAACCTATCAGATGGATGGATGCCTAGTTGAATGGAAATTTTCTCCTCGGCTGTTTGAGTAAGGTTTGTGTCTGGTGGGATGGAGTTACACTTGAGCCCTGTGTAACGTTTATTGATTGGAGCTTCTGTTATTAAACATTGAAAAGATGGAGGGTAGATGCATCACAACAGCTGTACCAAGGGGAAACATGGGAACTGAAGACTGAAGCTCCGTTTCCCCTTCTCTCCTGGACATCTCTTTCCAATTGCTTTGCTTCTGTCACATTTAATCTGGTGTCAAAATTCACTTTCACACTGTTAGTATTGGTTTCAGATTTCTCCCTTGCTCCCCATCAGTCCAGTCACATTACGCTGCTTTCCGTACACATCTCAGGTTGACAGCTATTAGAGGTGATGCAGCTATTAAAGATGACCCAGCACTGTTCACGAGCTTTAGCGTGCAGAGACACAGAGTTGGACCAGATCCCTGACACCTCCACATCTGATAGAAGAGTGCAAAAGACATTTCTGGAATGATGACTAGAATTCCCAAAGCTTACATATCTATCCTCCATTAGCCCTGCAGTGATAGCCATTGCAAAATCTCCCCGTTGTGCATCTCTTCTCCATTAAGCCCATTTGTGCAGATTATTATTTTTCAAAAGCTGGGGGGGACGTCGATGTATTGTCATAAAACATAGCTTCAGATCTCTCCTTTTGCATTCAGCTGACTATAAAAGAACACAACTGAAATTTCTTTAAATGTTGTGCTGGTCACAAAACATCAGGGAAGAAAGACCACTTCCAAAAGCTAGGTCAGAATGTGGCAACTTCATTATCACTACATACAGTAGTGTTCAGAATAATAGTAGTGCTATGTGACTAAAAATATTAATCCAGGTTTTGAGTATATTTCTTATTGTTACATGGGAAACAAGGTACCAGTAGATTCTCACAAATCTAACAAGACCTTGCATTCATGATATGCACACTCTTAAGGCTATGAAATTTGGCATTTAGTAAAAAAAAGGTAGAAAAGGGGGTGTTCACAATAATAGTAGCATCTGCTGTTAACGCTACAAACTCAAAACTATTATGTTCAAACTGCTTTTTTTTAGCAATCCTGTGAATCACTAAACTAGTATTTAGCTGTATAACCACAGTTTTTCATGATTTCCTCACATCTGCGAGGCATGGAGTCAACCAACCTGTGGCACCTTTCAGCTGTTATTCCACAATTCATTCACATTTCTTGGTTTTGCTTCGGAAACAGCTCTTTTGATGTCACACCACAAGTTCTCAATTTGATTTAGGTCCGGGGATGTGGCAGGCCACTCCAAAACATTAATTTTGTTGGTTTGGAACCAAGATTTTGCTTGTTTACTAGTGTGCTTGGGGTCATTGTCTTGTTGAAACACCCATTTCAAGGGCATGTCCTCTTCAGCATAAGGCAACATGACCTCTTCAAGTATTTTGACATATCCAAACTGATCCATGATACCTGGTATGCGATATATAGGCCCAACACCATAGTAGGAGAAACATGCCCATATCATTGCCTATGGGGATCCAAAGGCTCTAGATTGGGTGCTGTTTATAAAATAGGTACCTGACAGTTTTCAAGGGCTGTAATAAATTATGAAAAGTTTCTATAATGAGTTGGAATGGTTTGTGATTCCAGAATGTGTTTAGAACCTTAGACCTCAACAGTTTTAAGAAGAAGAACTCAGCCCTTTGATTTCCTGTTAACACTCTTGTATAAAGTACCTTCAAGTGATATTTGAGTGAAAGTACAAGAGTCCTACCATAAAATTACTTTGGTAAAGTTGTAGCATTGTTATTATGGAGTATTGTGTGTAGAAGTTTGAAGGTAAAAAATTGAATTTAATCCATTTTGGAATAAGGCCATAACATAACAAAATGTGGAAAAAGTGAAGCGCTGTGAACACTTTCTGGATGCACTGTATTAGTCCTTATGCCTTGATGTGTATCTTACTGTAGAAGACAGAAGGCGGGTCATGGAAAAAAGAGTAGGTGCTGAAGAAGAGAAGGTGGGTGCTGTAGGACCATGACATGGTGTAGAAGACCAGCTTCCACGCACTCTCCGGCATATTGGCAGCATCTTTGGGCAGCATCCTGCACCACTGTGCGAGAGGCTGCAGAGACAGAAAGGAGCAGAAGCGCAGTGAGACGGCACATCATTTTCTACCAGTGGTGGCCAAGTGGTTAATGCGGTTGGTTTCAGTTCAGAAGGTTGCGGGTTCAAATCCCACCCCTGCCACATTTCTCCATGTAATGTGGAGTTGCGTCAGGAAGGGCATCCGGCGTAAAACTTGTGCCAATTCAACATGCAGATCCACCTTGGATTTGCTGTGGCGACCCCAAGTGCAAACAAGGGAGCAGCCGAAGGGACTTACTTTTTCGTGGTGTGTGGCTATGAACTGCTTGCAGATCTTCAGACACAATAAGTGATTAATTTAGACAGCCTCTTAGGAGCTGTACAGTATTGTATGTTACATCAATACAAGGCTCTCAATTACGTGTGGTGAAGCAAACAATTCACCACGTTTTGTCCACAGTCTGTTAATGCAGTGCTGTGGCTGTGAGTTGACATATCTATTAAATTACTACCGAAAAAGATGAAGAAAAAAAACATCCACTGTCCAAAATCTCAAATCACAGCTTCACATGATCCGGACAAGGTCAGCATGACCACAAATGGGTCGTTACTTTCCAGCACAGTGCAAGGACATTTTTCTTACAAACTTCACCTTCAAAAAACAACTGTAAGCCAAATTGTGAGAAAGAATCACAGATAATTATTGCTACAGACAATATTTTACCAGTGTTTTCAGTAGGAGTCTCACCAACGGATCAACACAAAAAGTACAAACTGTCCCATCAATGATTAAATTTGGAACAGAAATAAAATGTTAAGGCATTAAGTACAAAGTAGAAAAGTAGAGCAGTGGACTCAAATGTTCATATCCTCTACACACAGTTTAGACTGTTTCAATGAACACTGTGTAATTTATATCAATCTTTACACTGACATGACAGTAAAAGACTCCCAGTGGTCCCACTATCAGTGTAACAGACAAGTATAGTGTGGCAAAAAAGTATTTAGTCAGTCCCTGATTGTGCAAGTTCTCCTATTCAGAAAAATAAGAGAGGTCTGTAATTTTCATCATAGGTACACTTCAATTATGAGAGACAAAATGAGGAAAAAAAAAATCCAGGAAATCACACTGTAGGATTTTTAAAGAATTTATTTGTAAATTACGGTGGAAAAAAAAGTATTTTGTCAATAACAAATATTCAACTCAATACTTTGTAACATAATCTTTGTTGGCAATGACAGAGGTCAAGCGTTTCCTGTAAGTCTTCACCAGGTTTGCACACACTGTAGCTGGTATTTTGGCCCATTCCTTCATGCAGATCTCCTCTAGAGCAGTGATGTTTTGGGGCTGTCACTGGGCAATACAGACTTTCAAGTCCCTCAACATATTTTCTATGGGGTTGTGGTCTGGAGACTGGCTAGGCCACTCCAGGACCTTGAAATGCTTTTTACGGAGCCACTCCTTCGTTGCTCAAGCGGGACACACCTGGCACTGCAGGATTTGAGTCCCTCTCTGCATAGTGTGTAGCCTTTGTTACTTTGGTCCCAGTTCTCTGCAGGTCATTTATCAGGTCCCTCCGTGTAGTTCTGGCATTTTTGTTCACCATTCTCATGATCATTTTGACCCCAAGGGATGACATCTTGCATGGAGCCCCAGATCGAGGGAGATTATCAATGGTCTTGTATGTCTTCCATTTTCTTACAATTGCTCCCACAGTTGATTTATTCACACCAACCTGCTTGACTATTGTAGATTCATTCTTCCCAGCCTGGTGCAGGTCTACAATTTTCTTCCTGGTGTCCTTCAACAGCTCTTTGGTCTTGGCCATGGTTGAGTTTGGAGTCTGTTTGAAGCTGTGGATAGATGCCATTAATACAGGTAACAGATGGAGGACAGAAGAGCTTCTCAAAGAAGTTACAGGTCTGTGACAGCCAGAAATCTTGCTTGTTTGTGGGTGACCATTTTCTCTGGAACTTATAACTGTAATTTATCGGTTATCTGTAACTTCCGATACATTTTTGGGTGGTTTATCAGTTTATCTTTATAAAAGATAACTTTTCAGTTATCTGATTATCTGTTTTTGGTTATCTGTGCTCATCACACACCCGCCGTACATGTGTGGACAGCGTGCTGAGCATCACCTGTGCCTTGAATAGGGACTACACCAGCACTTTTTTTTTTTTAAATCAGAGTGCTTCCAGAGGATCCAGAGCACAGTGCTCTGCCAGTGGAGGAATTCTGTGAGTGCCTTTACACACATTTTTGTTTTTGTTATTTGTCAATATTGTATTTATTTCATTATTTTCAGTGCTCGTTCTGCCTAAAGTCTGGGAAATTTTCACAGCCTCTTTGACATAATAGCTACATAATTGTCCACATCCATCCTTAGCACTGTCTGCGCAAACGTGCGGTCATTTCAGCCCCGCCAGTGGCGTTGAACATCCGCAAGAGTGCACACACACAGCATTTGAGAACGCGTCAATGCTGCTCGACTTTTGCATATGTGCTGCGCGCTATGTCAGTGGCTCTCGTGCGTTATGTGTGTGGACTGCTCAAGATTTGTGGCCGTAATTTTCGCTGCCACTCTGGACAGCATTTAGCGGACAGTCAGCCGCTAAGTGTGTACGTGTCAGGAGGACTGATTCAGTGGAATCCCACATGAGAAAATTATCGCCTTTTTGCCTGTTTTCTCTTCATCTACGCCTCTTCTCCACCAGTCGTGCATCAGTGACATACTACACTACGAGGTCTATTAGAAAAGTATCCGACCTTATTATTTTTTAAAAACCATATGGATTTGAATCACGTGTGATTACATCAGCCAAGCTTGAACCCTCGTGGGCATGCGAGAGTTTTTTCACGCCTGTCAGTGACGTCATTCGCCTGTGAGCACGCCTTGTGGGAGGAGTGGTCCAGCCCGCTCGTCGGAATTCCTTTGTCTGAGAAGTTGCTGAGAGACTGGCGCTGTGCTTCTTCAAAATTTTTTCAAAAACTGTGAGGCACATCCGAGTGGACACCATTCGACAAATTAAGCTGGTTTTCGGTGAAAATTTTAACGGCTGATGAGAGATTTTGGATTGTTTCTATCGCTGTAAGGACTTCCCACGGAGCGGGACGTCGCGCAGCGCTCCGAGGCGACGTCGTCATCCTGTTTCAAGCTGAAAACCTTCAAATTTAAGCCTCTGTTGACCCAGGACGTCATGACAGAACAGAGAACTTTCAGAAGAGGTCGGAATCAGCAGTTTATCCGGACATTCCACTGTTAAAGGAGATTTTTTTAATGAAAGACATGTGGACGGATTGGCGTGTCAGCTCGCAGCCGGCGCGGTGCGCCCGCCACAGGAAAAACACCTCCGTTGGAAGCCTTAAGGACAAGTTGGAACATGCCCTGCTGTTAAACAATTTCTCAGATACTCACTCAACTGAAAGCCGCCAAAAGCCGCCTGGATTTTACAAATGGTTATCAACACGGAGGTGTTTTTCCTGTGGCTGGACCACTCCTCCCACAAGGCGTGCTCACAGGTGAATGACGTCACCGACAGGCGTGGAAAAACTCACGCATGCGCACGAAGGTTCAAGCTTGGCTGACATAGTTTTTTTTTTAAATAAAATGGTCGGTTTCTTTTCTAATAGACCTCGTAAGTGTTTCTCTCTCACTGTGCCCGTTATGTTCGCTCTCTCTCTCTCTCACACACACACACACACACACACACACACACACACACACACACACACACACACTATTGCCACAACCATGTGACTGAGTTGCAACAAAAAATGTCTTTCACGAGTGTGTATTTGCTTTGCTATCCAAGCAGAACTGGAGGAAGTCTGCAATAGTTTGAGACGACCTGAAGTAGCACCACCACCCACAGACACGCTCACTTACATCCTTCCTTGATCTTACTGCTACCTCAGTGGTCATGTGTACGTCCTTTTCCTCTTCACTCAACCTCAGTTGTAACAGCAAAATGTGATTTCATGTTGCATTTTGGGGATCCCTGCAAAACCATTCAAGGAAACACAAAGATACAAAAAACAGGTGGGCAACTGCTCACTGCGCCGTACCTGAGCTCAAACTCACTCGACAGCCTCATCAACAAGATGCAATGAAAGTGTGTAACAGTAGGAAAGTGAAATGCGCCTGTGTCAGTGATACAGCAGCTCTGTCAGTCGTCAGCACATGATCCGGCAAGACCTCCTGACCGACTGCATGACAAATTAATGGAGGCGGTATCACTGTGGACGAATACCGTCTGAAAAGGCCACGTTCCTGCTATTTCAAACATTTTACTTTTCCCGATCAAGAAATAAATCACAAATAATAACAATAAATTGTTCATTTATATGCTGTTAACCATTCATTTCCTTTTAGTTGTCTCGGTTTCTCTTCGCCTTGCTTTTTTTTTCCTGTCTCTTTCTCAACCATCTGAGTTGGCAGGATGCTGACAGGTCACGACTGATGGGGCTGATAAAGGGTAACAGTAACAGACCTCCATGCTCCTCTGACTTGTCTGACACATGTAGGAAGTGATGCACATGACACATGATCCCACCAGAGGCTGCTGATTGGCTGAGACTACGCTGACGTATAGCACGTGTTCAGGCAGTCATACCTGGAGAACAGAGTTCAGGAGTTACTCACTGTGCATTCTTTTAGCTCTGTCTCACAGCAGCTTGCAGTACCCCCCCTCCCATCCTCCACCGCTTCACTCCCTCTGTTCCTAAATTCCCTCTCCTTCTTCCCTTTATCTTAAACTCCTAAATCCCTTGTTCCTTCTCTCTCTCTCGTCGTCTCCCCCCTGCTTGTGACATTTATTTATAGAAGCCAGCTGTCAGTACACAGCATTGCCCCCCCCCAACATATTCTTCCACATCATCTTCCCAATAAGCACAAAAATACACCAGTTTTTGTATGCACTGCAAAAACACGAGAGTCTGACAGTTGACTCCAAACATCGGTGTTGCATTTTTACATTTCACTGTTTCACTGGATTTTCAAGGCCTAAACTTTGATTACATTCAGCTTTAACCACCACATCACATGTCTTTTAAGGATTATTCCACCCAAAACACAAGTTCTGAGCAGCAAACACCCACCACCTGATGAGCTGACGGATGGCTCTAAAGATGGCATCGGAAGCAAGGTTGAATCAAAATGTCCACAAAACCAATACATTATAATCCACTTCCATCTATAATCTCAGAATGATTTTAAAAATAAAATTGCAGAGCAATGATGGGTTTCACTGTAAACACTGTGGTATGCACTGCTTATGATTACTGCAAATGATAAAGTGGATTTGAATAAATAATCTTCACACACACAGTTCAGTCTGCAGTGAGCCTTCAAGACAGACACTCAAACAAGACACTGAACCCTAAAACTAGCTAACCTTGGGGAATGATTGCCACCAGAGAACAACCCCACATAAACCTGATAATAGATAGAGAAATAATAAACATCTCAAATATACACTCAACAAAAATATAAACGCAACACTTTTGGTTTTGCTCCCATTTTGTATGAGATGAACTCAAAGATCTAAAACTTTTTCCACATACACAATATCACCATTTCCCTCAAATATTGTTCACAAACCAGTCTAAATCTGTGATAGTGAGCACTTCTCCTTTGCTGAGATAATCCATCCCACCTCACAGGTGTGCCATATCAAGATGCTGATTAGACACCATGATTAGTGCACAGGTGTGCCTTAGACTGCCCACGATAAAAGGCCTTTAACATTTAACCTTTTTGTTTTACAAATGGCAGGTTTTCAGATGTTATACAACATGCTGCTGATGTTTAAATTCTTGTCTATCTCTGTGCCACCTGACACACCAAGAAGTACAACTGACATCCTGCATCCATCTGTCCTTTAGTTTTCTACAAATACATCGCATGATGGGGTACAGTGGGTCACAGACACTGAGATGATCCACTCGTCCTCTGCTGGATAATTGACGGGGCCTTGAATTACACAGTGTGAAACTACAGCCCTTCAGCAGCTCCTCCCATCTATCTCAGTGGCAGAGGCTGTCTGAACTCTGGCTCAGGCCATCACTGCTTTTAATGTCTCTGTCCACTTCTGTCTTGCTCCCCTTCGTAAATAAGGACAGAAAAAGAGCCTTACCAGAGACTAAAAGCAAAGAGAACAGAAACCAGAATGAAATGAAGTGTAGATATACAAGAGTCAGCATGAAAGACATAACAAATAAGTGGTTCCCTTAGCAACCATGCAGAGATGCTGCCAGAAACCTACAATATGTGGAGGACATCACTCCTGCCATTTCTCTTCCACTTCAGCCCTCCACTGATATTTCCTCACTTACTTCCCTTCTTCTCTCCAGCTGCACCTTTCATTCCCGACTCTTACACTTCTCACTTTCCTCATCTCTTTGCTTACTGGAAGGGAGTGACGACAGAGAAAAGACGGAGCTTGAAAGAACTGCACTAGCTTGTTGTTGCATAAGAAGATAAACTGGGCCAGTGAGTCAGGATGCTGGCTCATGTGTGGATTTGTTAAATACGTTTCTCTCACTCCCTCTCCCTCTCTCTCACACACACACACACACACACACACACACACTTTCAGTCCTCTCATTGTGTCTGGATTCTGTCTCTCCTGCTGAGTCTGATGTCACTCTCTCCACCACAGTGTCTTTATGGTCTCTGTGTTTTCCCAGGATTTACAGAAGTTCAAACTGTTCCATTATATGCAGCCTATTTATCTGTCTTATTGTCCATTAACCCCATATGCATTTCCTTTTCTCAATAAATCTTTATTACATTAGACATTTTTCTGCCCTCCCCAACTACACAGAATAAAATATCCTCCTCCACACGACACCATCACTTCACCTTGCCCCCATCTCGCCAATCCATCCCTTCAAGAGGTGATGAGACGACAGCTGTTACAGTGGATAAAGCGTATGTCCCAGACAGAGACATAAGGTGCCAGAGTACCTCCTGTGCTGAAGTTCCACACTCATAAAAAACGGCACATTGGAAGAACTTAATTCAATTATGTGCAGGATTTCCATCTCATAAATATATGTAGCCCCAACTCAAAGCACATCCATGCAAGATAATGTAACTTAATTTAGTTGGGACTACATATATCTTTTAGATGGAAATCCAATACAGTAAGTCCATTTTTTGGGTGTATCACTCATAGATGACTCACTGGATGAACTCAATTCAATTATGGGCAAGACTTCCACCCACCAGCATGATGGAGAACTTTAAAAGGCAAGCCCGGCGCCAGAAAAAAAATATTAAGGGGGCGATGAGTTTATCATAGGGGGCGGGGTCAACCCCCCCCCCCCCCAAAAAAAAAGTGTGCACCGGAGGGGACGTGCCTCTGAGCGTGCGTAATGAATTGGGTGCGCTCCTGGAAAGCTCATGTATTTAGGCTACACCGTTGTAAGAGACTGACTGAGTAAGAGTAAAGAGTGATGACAGTATTTTTTTAATTATTATTTGAACATATAGACCCTCGGTCAAGTGATCTCTTGCATACCACAAAACCAAACCAACAAGTGATCTGAGAAACGACACGAGACAGTAGAGTAACCCCACATACAGCCCTCCATCACAAGCGCAAACACAGCGCAACTGTGCATGTGCGCCACTCCATGGCACAGAGCCCAACTACGCATGCAGTCACAAAGTTCTTCTGAAAAACTGGAGCAATCTGAATTCGGTTGGATGAATATGGGTGTGTGTGTGGAGACAATTCACCTCATTCACAATGTGAGAGAACTTAACGATGCGCTGTTACGCACAATAGCGCGCAACAACACGGAACACTATTCTTGACCGTGCGTAATGGTTCCTGATAATTCTCCAGCAACACATGCCATTAATCGTAACGTGTGGTAACAGGTTGCAGCAGTTCCTGAGGACACCTGACGCCATCACATTCGTGATCAGCGACCAAGAATGTGTACTTCGTGGCATTCGTGACTTGTCCTCGTTATGTGTAAATGCAGCATTAACACCCTCCCCAAGTGAGTCGTGCTGCATGATCTGCCTTTTGCTTGGTGGACTTGTCGAATCCCAGGAACTCCAGCTCTGACACTGCTTGAATAAATCGAGCATGCTTTAGTTCGTCCACCTTGCCATAATCGCTGGACTCAGGATCCTTGCCCTCTGCCGCACTAACAAGCGCAACCCTCAACCTATCAAATCGCTTCAACACAGACACACGCCATATCCATTTGTTTTAAAATTAATTAACTTTAGTTAATTAATTTGGTTTATTTGTTAAATACGTGATATTATTGAATAACTAATATTTTGCTATATTTTCCAGTATTTCTTTTTCTTGCTTTTTTATTTTTATTTTTGAAAAACTCTCACATCCGAGGGGGCGGGG
Organism: Thalassophryne amazonica; assembly: GCF_902500255.1. Lineage (NCBI taxonomy): Eukaryota > Metazoa > Chordata > Actinopteri > Batrachoidiformes > Batrachoididae > Thalassophryne > Thalassophryne amazonica. The sequence continues at coordinate 38,067,181 of NC_047112.1, read as the reverse complement.
TTGATGACGTGAGGGGGTGTCGCCCCCAAACGCCCCCTCGTGGCGCTGGGTCTGTTAAAAGGGTCACATATACGTTGAAGTCATTGCATGGCCACGGAGTTACAGAGTTGTGGAAGCATAAATCAGGCTTTGTCGTGCTTGGCCCCTGCTCAGGGTTTAGGTCCTGATTTTGGCACTATGTTCTTTATGGTTTTATAGTTTTGTTTTCATTTGTTTATTGTTTCTCTTGTAAATCTCAGTGTGGTTCTGTTTAATGCTTTGCTTTCTAGGTAGTCACTGGTTCCATTCTTTATTTTATCATTTTGTTTCGCATTTATTTATTCTATAGTTCGTTTTTGTATTTGTCTTGTCATGGCCCTTTAGGTTTCTTTAGTTTTGTTCTGTTTATCACATTTATTGTATACGCTCGGTCACAGGTTTTTATTATTATTTATCTTTGATGTTGCTTATCAGTTTATGTTCCATTTGTTGTTTATTGTATTATTCAGTTGTCACCTGTTTTGTTTTTTGTTCATTCCATAGTTTGTTCTGCCATTTTTATTGGCCCAGTTCCATTCCAGTTTTAGTTGTAAGCAGTAGTTTCCTGGTTTTCCTCTTGTTACGGTAGTTCTTAGTTTTTCCCCTTTTGGTTTGCTCACATTCATTTTTCGCACACGTCTTGTTTCTCAGTTTCTGTCACTCTCTTCTCTTGTTTTGCACTGCTTTGTTTTGCCCTCTCGCACTCTCTTGCCTTTCTTCTCTCTTCTTTGTTCACTTCACCACACCTCTTTCCTGAACTTTCCACACAATTGCTTCACATCAACCTGATTAGTTTGCTCCTCTTTAAAAACCCTCACAGTTCCACAGCTCACTGCCCAGTTGTTGACTTTGTTCACTTTCTCGCCTCTCGTTCTTGTCCAGTTTGCTCTTGTGTGTTTTGACCTTGCCGTATCCTGAACTCTGCTTGTATTCTGACTCTGCCTTTGTTTTGCCTGCTATATACCTCGACGCCATGTGAATGAACCCTGCCTGGTTTATGGACCACGTCCCAGCCTGTACCATGTCTGATACCTCTGCTTCCATGTCTGACTACCAGTGTACCGTACCTAATGCCTGGTTTCAAGATAAAGCCTATTATTCATCTAAACCAACCATGCCTGTGAGTCTGCATTGGTCTCCTACTGTTTCTGATTTCAGCCCACCACAAGCCCTGACAGGGTTTAGGATTTTAAAAAAGGTACCACTCTGCAGCGGACTTGGAAAAAAAGAGTGGCTCGACCAAATGTAATCTTTTTAATGCACATAATGCCCAGCGCTTATTTAAGGCAAGCGTTTATTTATTTATTAATTTTTTTCAGACAAAGTTTTTACCAGGTCATTAAATGAAGCAGGTCCCTATTCAAGCCCAAACATTTAATCAAGGAAATACGTAAACCTAATTGGTGCTGGGGATTCCCCGTAGATTGTTCAGCATCTCCTGACTGTAACTAATCTATTACATACATAACAAATTTTGTTCATTTTATACCTCTAGCGGATTTCGATTAAAATGGACAAAATTCGCTGGTCCACCTGAATCCATATATGAGTTTTACTGTATTTAATATGAATGTTTTCCATCACAGAAGACAATGGAGTGGTCTTCTGCTGGAGCTTGAAAGCGTCAACTCTTGTGAAAATTCATTCATTATTCTTTGCTCTCAGGTTTTCTTTTGGCTGCTTCCGTTTTGCTTGAGGTTATCGCATTGGGTCCTCCACGGATTCACCTGTTGATTTGGCACAAGTCTGACACCAGATACCTTTCTTATGCACTCCAAATGTACATGGACAATGGCACACAGATGAACTTGAACCAGAGGTCTACTTTGTGGCTCCACTATGTCCCATCGTTCTTTGCTGTATGACTTGCAACTATATAAGGTTTGTCGAACAGAGAAGGCTGGAGACAAATGCGGGACTCGATGCAGTAGCTCTGGTTCAAAGAGGCATTTACTGAATTACTCAGTGGGGTCCGGTACACAGAGAGGCGGTTCAAAAGAAGCAAACAGATCAAATCATCAGGCAAATGGCGTGGTCAAAACACAGTGTGGCAGCAGGACTTGAGAACACAATGAAACAGAGCTAGAAGCGAAGGCACAAGTCGCAACAATCAGGCAAAAAACCAGTGCAACCAGTGGAGCTTAAATACACCTAGTAATGAGCTGCAGATTGGAAATGTGTGGAAAGATCCAGAACAGGGTGTGGCCCAAACAGAATGTCACACCCCCCACCAAGAGAGACAGACAAGAAAAACAGAGACAGATAAAGCCCAAGCAGGAAACACCCAGCCAGAGAAGTCATAGTTTAGACTTTGGATTGTGTGGTCTAAGTAAACAATAAAAGCAAAACCCAAAACGGCATAAAATCTGAACAAAATGTAAAGAAGACCTAAACTAAACATGGCAGATAACGAGACAAAACACAGTTCATGTCGTACGGTGCATCCAGAAAGTATTCACAGCGCTTCACTTTTGCCACAGTTTGTTATGCCTTACTCCAAAATGGAGTAAATTCATTTTCCCCTCAGAATTCAACTTAATGACAACATGAAAAACTTTTTTTTAGTTTTTGCAAATTTATTAAACAAACAAACAAAAAAAACTAAGAAATCACATGTACATAAGTATTCACAGCCTTTATTCAATACTTTGTTGATGCACTACTGTAAAGCAATACTGTAAAGCACTTTGAGCTTCAGGTATAGATGGAAGAGCACTATATAAATGTAGTCCAATTACCATATTTGCCCGCTTGCTTTCCACAGTGATGTGACGGCAACATAATTATGAACACCCTGATATGGTCAAAGCCATTTTGGACTAACCTCAGAAATCAAACTAGTCACAGACAACGGGTCTTTTTATTCCAATAAAAATCAGACAGATCAAATAAATTATTTCACATAATATGCAAACATTATGCGAGTGAATGGACTTTGCCATTTAAAAGACACAGATGGAATGCTAATGCTTAATTAACTTGATTTGATAAAAAAAAAAAAAAAAAAAAAAAAAAAATCACAAAATTAGACAAGGTCTGCGACAACTAATTTACATTCAAGGGTGTGACTGGACAAGCACAAATCCACTACACAGCATTTGAAAATGTGTGGAAAAACCACAAATAATAACTGATGGAGCACAACAGCACTCTGTCGTGTTCAGCCCAGTCTCAGTTTTTTTTGTCGTGCTCCTGTGACGAAATTAGTCAAATTTTCGTGACTGGTTTTTTTAAACTCACTATTCCTAACCCCACTCCTACCCCGACCCTAACCATAACCTAATCTTACTCCTTCCCCCCACCCTAACCATAACCACCCTGACCCCCCACTTCACTTTTAATTTCGTGCAGCCATCACAGAATGAATTAGAATGAATTCATGCTGCTGTGACGAAAATGAGGCACTTTTTGTCACAATGTCACAAACCAATAGATTAATGTATATTTCGTGCTGCTGAATCACGACTTGCCGTGAGACCAGGTTGGTCGTGCTATGGGGAAACACACATTTGACTACGTTGACTTTGATGCACAACTGACTTTCAGAGCTTCAACAAATGTTCAAGCCTCTTGGCAACTTAGTTTGTCACTGGTAAAGAGCACAAAATCCAACTACATTTTCCAGAACACAAGGAGGAAATGCAACAAACTCCAAGTTCTATGAAAAATTGACAAGTCTGACAGCACCAGGAGGCTGGACACAAATGCAGGATTCAACTTAATAGAGTTTAATGCAAGTGTGGGTCGGTACACAAAAAGGCAGTCCAAAAATAGCAACAGTAGCCAAAGCATGAGGCAGAGACAGAATCCAAAAACAGACAGACAGGTAAATACATGGTTAAGCAAAAAAAAAAAAAAAAAAAAAAAAAAAAAAAAAACAGGACTAGGAAACTCTGAGGACAAACACTTAATAGTGGCACAAGGCTCAACAATCTCACAAGTGAGAGAGGAAGAAGGTGTGACTAATAAAGGGGATGTGATTAAGAGTAAATGCCCCGCAGGTGTGTGAGGAAAGGTCCAGAACGGGGCGTGGCAAGCAGGTAGGGAGGACAGGAGGGACACGCCCAACACCGAACACACAACACTCGACAAGAGAAATCCCTCTACAAAACCCCAGTGCAAACAACAGACACAAAAAAGAGGAAGAATAAACAACAACATACAATAAAACCCACAGACCCAATCATGACAAAAATTTGAAATGCAAGAAACACATTTGATCTGTGGTTTTGCAAAACTAGTATACAATACACAGTTCAACTTTTCCTGGTTAAAATGGTTTCAAACCAGTTGTTTAGGGAAAAAAAGCCTCTAACATTCTACAGTGACTTGATGGCATTATTTAGGCTCACAGAATAAAATGTGCAGCAGTTTCATTTCCTGCTATTTAAATACATGAAATGTGTTCAAATAAGAAATGGGTTTGAAGCCTTTCTCTTGTGTGCAGGCGTGAGAGAGGGAGCAGGTGCACCTGTTAGTAGGAGGTCTGGCCTATTAGTAGAAGCATTAACCCCAGACTTCATCCTGAGGCTTCAAAGTAAATAAACCTGACCTTCACAACACAGCATGTTATTGGATTAAGCTAAAACACCCTGATTTACTAAGCCATACTTGTGGAACAGTTCTGGCTTTCAGGATTCTTAACAATGTCACAGACTGGCAACTTTAGTTGCTAAATCTGAGATTTGAAGAAGGGTGTGTGTATACATGCGCACGCACACACACACACACACCACCACACACACACACACACACACACACACACACACACACACACACACACACACACACACACACACACACACACTGGAGCAGCATCTAATGTTTTACAGATGCTGTATATGACCGTTATGGTAAAGAAAGAGCTGAGCCAAAAGGAGAGATCCTCAAATTACTAGTCGATTTACACTCCCATCCTTAGGGGAGGTGATGGTCTAGTGGTTAAGGTGTTGGGCTTGAGACCAGAAGATCCTCGGTTCAAATCCCAGCCCTATTGCTGCCTATTGTGTGTAGTGAGCGCCTTGTATGGTGACATCGGGGTGAATGTATGGCATAATTGTAAAGCACTTTGAGCGTCTGATGCAGATGGAAAAGCGCTATATAAATGCAGTCCATTTAATTATGGTCATGAACTTTTGGTAATGACCAAAAAAGTAAGGTTGCAGATACAAGCAGCAGAAATGAGATTCCACAGTCGGGTATCTGGGCGTACACTTCGGGACAAGGTGAGAAGCTCAGTTATCCAGTAGGAACTATATACACTCAAAAAATGGCTCTTTGGATGAACTCAATTGAATTATGTGCAGGACTTCCATCTAATAAATATTAAGTAGCCCCAACTCAAATAAAACATCCATTCCAAATAATGTAATTTAATTGAGTTGGGACTACATATATTTATTAGATGGAATCCAATCCAATGCGTCAGTTTTTTGAGTGTATCACACAAACAAATGACTCATTGGATGAACTCAATTCAATTATGGGTAGGATTTCCATGTAACAAATATATATAGTCCCAACTAAATTAAATTTTAATTATCTTGCATTGGATGTGCTTTATTTGAGTTGGGGCTACTTATATTTATTAGATGGAAATCCTGCTCATAACTGAATTGATTTCATCTAATGCTTCAGTTTTTTGAGTGTGCGCGCACACGCACACACTTTATGCTAAGAGAGATTACAGTGAATAATAGTCACATGAGACAAATTTTGGCAGTGGGAAAAATCAGATGCAGCTGCTCCTTCACTGAAAATTACTCACACACCTTGATCTCATGTAACACTGACCTTGTCTAACACAATTTTGTAAGTGAACAACGTGCATGTGCACTGGCTCCATGGGCTCTTATCACCGGTTGTTTAGTGTGTGTGTGTGTGTGTGGGGGGGGGGGGGGGGGATGCTCATGCAGCTAAAAACCACATCAGGGTAAAAATGGGTTATTTTGATCATGATATACGAGTAGCAATGCACAACAGGAAGTGCAAGCTTTTCCTCAGTCACTGTGGAGACTTTTAAGTCACGTTTAAAGACTCATTTGTTTTCCCTGTTTTATTATTAGTGTTATGTGTTTTTATTCTTGTATTCTTTAATGGTCGTCTTTTTTATTGTGTTTTAAATTTTTAATTCAGTTTTTTTTTTTATGTTGTGTGAAGCTCCTTGAGACGATTTCATCGTGAATTGGCGCTATATAAATTAATAAATTTGAAATTTCAATCAAATCAATCTACAACCATCCTGTAAATATCAGTTCCTAATTAAGAAATTTCAAATTATTATAGTCACCCAGCCCTAAGGAGAGGAAGAGGGTATTTTGAGTTATTCTCTCAAAAAATTAATTTACAAGACAGTGTGTCACTCACTGTTTTTGCTCCAAGTATGCCCGATCCCGTCAGAAGTGAAGAAGAGTAGGTTCTGATTAGTACTTGGTGGGGAGACCACTTGGGAAGTCCAGGGGTTGTATGTGTTTCTCCATGTTAAAAAAGGAGTTGTGTCAGGAAGCAGATCTGGCATAAAACCTGTGCCAAATCCTGATGTAGATTTGTACTGGATCCACTGCGGTGACACTGAACAACCGGGGGTAGCCGAAAGACAAACAACAACACTGACACTTAGGCCTGATCACTTGGCTGAGCTTTAAACCTATGTTATATAATTTATGTTAATGGATTAGTCACCAACCACTAGGACAGACTACAGCCCCCCTCCCCATGAGCTTTAATTGGAAGAAGTGGGTTTAAAAAAATGGATAGATGGATGGATTTGTCACCACAGAGAGAATGGAAGATTGCAATGTTGAAAAACTGTCTGCTAACTGCTTGAAATGCTATTAACAGACTGATGTACTTGTCAAACAGTTGTAACATTTCAAAGCAGAGAGCTTGTGTGTTGTATGTAAATGAATTAAAATGGCAGTGAGAAAGAACATAAGATGCATACAGTAAATGTGTAATTTCTGCAAAGTGTTAAAATATTCCCTGAAGCTGTTTTCTGCCAAAAACAGCAGGAAGACATACGGCTGTCATTCATAATGCAGCAACCATACCACTGCTGACAGAGACTGACAGCAGTGACTATGAAAGAGCGTATATCTGCAAAAAAAAAAAAAAAAACCACACACACACACAAAACAACAAAAAAGCAAAGCCCTGTAAAAAAAAAAAAACAGTTTTCCCCCTCCCTGAATTTGTTTTCAATTGACTGAATAACAAAGAATATTTAAAACTGACTGATATCTGAATATACTTCAAGATAGCCACGTTCAAGATGTATCTTCATAACAGATACCTCAAGCATTTAAAGTTCCACTTTCAAATAGCTATGAGGTCTGTGATAAAAGTAACGGACCTTATTATTTTTTTCAAAAACCATATGGATTTGAATCACGTGTGATTACATCAGACATGCTTGAACCCTCGTGGGCATGCGAGACTTTTTTCACGCCTGTCGGTTACGTCATTCGCCTGTGGGCAGTCTTTGAGTGTGGAGTGGCCCACCCTCTCGTCGTTTTTTCATTGTTTAGGAATGGCTCAGAGACTGCTGCTTTGTTTTTTCAAAAACTGTAAGGCACAATTGAGTGGACACCATTCGATAAATTCAGCTGGTTTTCGGTAAAAATTTTAACGGCTGATGAGAGATTTTGGTCTGTAGTGTCGCCATAAGGACGGGCCACGGCGCCTGATGGCGATCTGCGCTTCGAGGCGGCAGCGTCTCGCCGTTTCAAGTTGAAAACTTCCACATTTCAGGCTCTGTTGACCCAGTAAGTCGTCAGAGAACAGAGAACTTTCAGAAGAAGTCGGCATGAGGAGTTTATTCGGACATTCCATTGTTAACGGACATTTTGTAATGAAAGAACGTGCAGGCAGAGTCGCATGTCGGGCCGGACCCAACCGCGGGGGGTCGCGACAGGAAAAACACCTCCGTTGGAAACCTTAACTGGCAAGTTGGAACATGCCCAAGCTGTTAAACAATTTCTCAGTTACTCACTTGTTGAAAGCCATCAAAAGCCGCCTGAATTTTACAAATGGTTTTCAACACGGAGGTGTTTTTCCTGTCGCGGCGCACACAGATTCGCCGAGAATTTGCGCGCACGTCTTTCATTACAAAATGTCCTTAAACAGTGGAATGTCCGCATAAAGTCCTCATGCCGGCCTCTTCTGAATCTTCTCTGTTCTCTCACGACGTCCTGGATGAATTAAGGCTTAAATTAGGATGTTTTCAGGTCGAAACAGGCCGACGACGGCGCCTGGAAGCGCTGCGCGATGTCCCGCTCCGTGGGAAGTCCTTACACCGACAGAAACACCCCATAATCTCTCATCAGCCGTTAAACTTTTCACCGAAAAACAGCTTAATTTCTCGAATAGTGTCCACTCAGATATCCCTCACAGGTCCAGAAAAAATGTTGATAAAGCAACACGCGCCGTCTGCAGTGGCTATTCAGACAAACAGATGCCGACGGGCGGGGTGGAGCACTCCTCACTCAAGGCCTGCCCGCAGGCGAATGACGTCACCGACACGCGTGAAAAAACTCACGCATGCTCACGAGGGTTCAAGCATGTCTGACGTAAAAACATATGAATCAAATCCATTTATTTTTTGAAAAAAATAAAAAGGACCGCTTTTTTCATCACAGACCTCGTATAACACTGGCAGGGTTAGAGAAATATTTGTTGAGCCTACTGGTCAGGACCAGTAACACCAATTTTGTTGCTGGTCCTCCTGGTCCAAGGTAGTGGCCCAGGTAAAGTCCATGTGCAACCTGAGCATCATCTGACCGCAATTTAAATATTCTGATGGTAGCAAAAGAGAATCCAAAACTATTTGAGCACGTATGAGGTAACACTGAGATGGATTTGGCACCGCAAAGCCTGCCGGTATGACCTGCATGTGCAACGTATAATAATGTCTGCCTCCAATGTCTCCGCCCCCCCGGAGCGCAAAGGCACGCTTTATCATGATATAATTATGAATTATTATCATGTACAGTGAATGTGAACAGCAGGTATCAAACAGAAAGCACCATGCGCTACTGTGCGCACACCGCTGCAAATCTGAACAGGGTGTTATATCCACAATCAACCTTACAGTACAGATATTTGTCCATTCCTTCCCATGGGTGACGTAAATAATGTAAACTATTGTCTCCATCATATCTCTATATATCACGGGCAGCTATGCCTGTGTGGTCTCATGCGCAGTAAGGCGTCATTGCACGGGTCAGGCTCGGAGCTGAACGGATCTCACCGCTGTAATATATGATCACCTTGTAACTCTGTAGGAGATATGACATGGAACTGTTTTGCCAGGCCCTGACAGCATTACTAAACATGAATCTCACCCTCCGACAACGGCCCAGGAGTGTTTCACAGCGCAATGCGAACGTGAAGCCGTGACCGCAGCCTGTGGTTGAAATCCCTCACCCGGCTGCTGTGTGCTGGAATCAACCACGGAAAAAATAAATCCCATGTGATAATCCAACCATCGCAGTGTCCAGAGTTGCGTTGTGCTGCTGAAGTGAGCCAAAAGACAAAAAATTAAAGTTCCCTGGAAAGGCTGCGTCTGACACATGGGACAGCATGGCTCACTGCCAGCAGTGTCCAGCAGCTGGTAACGGGGCACACACATAGCTGCTCATTCACCCACTGTGAACACACACAAATGCACACACACAGCGATCATGTTATCAGTCCAGCACCTATGCTCTACGCACAAGCACGTGAGGTCAGTAGCGCTGTGAAGGGGAGGATGAGCGCAGATGTGATCGCATGAGTGAGTGAGTGACCGCACCATGCTGGCTTCGACACATATGGCATGAGTCCGGTCCATACCTTGGTTGTACTCCGATGTTCAGTACCGGCAGGGACTGTGCAAAGGGAGGAACACAGTGCTCCCTCCCACTCCGGTCCCAGACGTTTGGACATCGGTCAGTCTGCAGCACCTTTTATGGGCGTCTGACAGCAGTCTGTGTCATCTACATGCACTTTGGATGCCATCATGCAGGTGTGGACGAGGTGATCTGGATGTGACACTGCTGACCACACATCTTTTCCTCCCGACTGCGTCGGATTATAGCAATATTTGCCGTGTCGGGCTGGTTCCTGCACGTTCTTGCTATGTGTGACGAGGGCTTAATACTTCGCTTTTCTGTAATTCTGGCCTTGTGCTTATCTTATACAGTCCAAACATAGCCTTGACCCTTGTTACTTAATCCACTTGCCTATTCTTGCTGTGTGAGCTCTATAACATTACTGATTTTTTGGGGGCAACAATTACACCTATTGCTTCTCAGACTAGTATGATCAAAATTATATGAATGGGTCAGAGGTCTGCAATCTTTAGTGTCAAAAGAGCCATTTTTGTCCTGTCTGCCACAAACGAAATTCTTCTAGTATCACAAAACATATTTGACCTTTAAAATGAAAGAATAAAGATGACACAGCTTTTAATGTTTTTCTATATACAATTCAACTACGTATATTTTTTAATAGTTCTTTTTGTTTTGTTTCTTATAACTCCAAATCAGAAAAGTTTGGATGATATGAAATATATGGTGGTGGGGGCGGACCCATAACAACCTTGACATTTTGTTTGACTTCTACCAGACTGTATGAAACCAACATACGAGGTCTGTTAGAAAAGTATCCGACCTTTTTATTTTTTTCAAAAACCATATGGATTTGAATCACATGTGATTGCATCAGCCAAGCTTGAAACTTCATGCGCATGCGTGAGTTTTTTCACGCCTGTCGGTTGCGTCATTCGCCTGTGAGCAGGCTTTGAGTGAGGTGTGGTCCACCCCTCTCGTCTATTTTTTATTGCGAATAAATGTCTGAACGATTTGGAGCTTTGCTGCATCAATTTTTTTCCAGAAACTGTGAGAGACCTCCAGGTGGACACCGTTCGGAAAATTAATATGGCTTTCAGGGACGATTTTATGGGGATTACACAAATTAAGGAGTGATCCAGACAGTTTAAAGACCGCCCACAACTGCTGAGAGCGCGGCGCGCTAAAAGTATGATTCTCATAATTTTATAGTCATCTTTTCTTCTTAAATGTAACATTTCTATTAGTCAAATATAACATTTCAAAACTTAACGGGATTCTGACCCGTACTACTTCATCTATAATGTTTTTGATTTCAGACCAATATTGAGTCATTAAAGGGCAACCCCAAAAGATGTGAAAATGATCTGCTTTGTCTTCCCCACATGATCTCCAACGTTTTGATGTCCACTCTTTTCACAAATCCTGTGCTAGTCAGACGACATACCGGATCAAGACAGCGTCCAGTTTAGAAATGAACGGCACATTCGCGGTGGAGCTGCATGGCGCAAAGCAACGCCGTGATGAAGCCGTCCAGGACATGTTGGGGCAGGTCCAGCTCATGCACAATCACAATCGGATAATCACACGACTGAAAAGCAACCGACAGCCGTCTGAAATCCATCTTTAAGCCGTCCTGTGAGATCAACACCGAGGTGGTTTTGTCCCGCGTAATGAACGGTTCCGTGGCGCGTCCCTCCGTTTCTCTTTCCATGACAAAAACTCCTGTAACAGTGGAATGTGCCGTTCATATATTTCATGTTTTGTGTGGTCAGCTTTAATTTATTTGTTAATATATATATATATCCAATCCTATGTTTAAGGCCTGCAGCATTTAACAAGAAAAAAAGGGTTGGGACAGGGCAGTTTATTCTACCTGTAAGAATGAATTAATCATTTTTTACAGCCAGTTTCCTTCAGAAATGTCAGGAGATGAAAACATGAACATTTCCAAGTCACTGAATATTTCTTAGAATTCATTTACATCGATCATTCTGAAGTACAAACAAAAGTGTGGTACTTGATGGTAAATCTGTGTCAGGTAGGCAGTTCTGAAAAGCTAAATGTCCATGCTGGAAGGAGACAAGTGAGGGAAGCCACCAAGACATAACTCTGGAAGAATTTTTTGCTTCTGTGGTTGTGAGTGAAGAAACTGGGAATAGTGCAGCATTTTTATTTTTATCTTCATTTTACGTATAGTCCCAACATTTTCTGATATGTGGTTGTTTTCTGTTGCATTTCTGAAATTATAGCACTGCTGTAAAGAAGAGTGTTGACATAGTATTGTTTTTTAAAACTTTATAGAACTGATGTAAACACCAAACCCTTATAAAGAAGGAAAAAAAAAAATAACTGGACATGTGCAGGAAAACTGTCATATAAATTGAACAGAACAGAGCAGGCTGATTTGCACTCTCCCTGCCTGTGTGAGCACCAGCTGTCTGAGTAGCTCCGCACACACACAGACATCTCATTCGAAAACTCTGGATTTTACACGGCTTTTAGCAAGTCGTCCACGGCTTTTTCGGCCGTCTTTTCAAAAATTGACCGTCCAAATCAAGGGTGGATGGCTTGCTATCCAAAACTCTGTTGTAATCTCCAAATGGCTCAGCTATTTAAGGCGTAAGTTTGGGGAAAAAACAAAATCATCGGACTTGTGAACACTTTTATTTACAAGACTGACAAGATTTTTAACTAGACATCGGCCTAGCAGGGGAAAATATCTACTAGATATGGGCCAAAAATTACTGGTCTGTGACCATGGACCAGTGGATTTTTCTACCCCTGGCTGGTCAACAACAACAACACCAACATTTTCTTACATGGACTTTGAGAATTGATTTAGGGCAATTTTGGGGTGCTGAATCCGAATAAGAGCTCAGATTTCTTCTGAGCTTGGATGTGATAGATTTCCTCTATCACATCCAGTTTATTTTATTAATTAATTTATTTATTTGCAATCTGCATGTTCTGTACTGATGATTACACAAAGGTTGCTCATTCACTCACAGGTTTGACATCACTAATCATGCACAAAAGCAGCATCAAAAGTAAGACTGCAGCTTTTGCTTCAGTGCTTGATACAAGAAATATGTTTTCGTATCTCAAAAATGTGATGTGATTGGCAAAAAACAGATTAACCACATTCGGATTAAGCACCTCCAAATTACCCAAAATCCGCTGAAAGAAGAAAAATCGTGTTGACCAGTGTAATTGCACTTTTATTAGCAACATCTGAATTCTGAATTTTTTTCTAAAATATATCCTGAAGTCCTTTCTTTGTTTTGTAACAAAATGCATTTGTAATGCATAAATTAATATGCAGAAAAAAATGTTTTATTTTCAGTGACAGTATCACTTCACAGTTCTACATGTTTAAAAACTAACAAGTCATACAAATGATAGTGAATCACAGTTACAGACACATGATTGAGTTCACCTTCACTTTGAGAGTCTCCCACTGATTATTTTAATCATTGGTAAAACAATTAGTACTACTTATACGACCGCTTGACACAGCAATGTCATGTGTGAGGAACTGCGTCATGTGTCTTACTGCCCTGAATCTTCTAGAATAAAGGTTATAAGCTGTGATCCTGGAGATCACCAGCCCTCCACATTTTCCACCTCCACATGTGATGAGCTAAACCTGGTGAGTGGCTGCTCTAGACTGACTGAGTTAATTAGCTGTAAGGAGAGCAGGAAAGGATGAAGCTATAAAAGAGGATATCTTCAGCAGCAGGGGTTGGTGACCACTATTCAACAACGTATAAAGGTTTTGCACTCTGTAGTAATTATAGCTCTGGTTGGCCTCGAGAAATTCAGACGGTTTTCGGTGAAAATTGTAATGGCTGATGAGAGATTATGGAGTGTTACTGTCGCTTTAAGGACTGCCCACAGAGCCGGATGGCGCGCCGTGCCCCGGGCCGCCGTCGTCAGCCTGTTTCAAGCTGAAAACTTACAAATTTAAGCCTCTGTTGACCCAGGATGTCGTGAGAGAACACAGAAGTTTCAGAAGAGGTCAGGATCAGCAGTTTATCCGGACATTCCACTGTTAAAGGAGATTTTGTAATGAAAGACGTGCGGAAGGATTCGCGCATCAGCACCCAGCCGCTCATGTATGTATGGAGTAACACTCCATAATCTCTCATCAGCCATTAAAATTTTCACCGAAAACCGTCTGAATTTCTCGAATGGTGTCCACTTGGATCAATCAATCAATCAATCAATCAACACTTATTTATAAAGCGCTTTACAGCACCGACTGGTGTCCAAAGTGCTTAACATTAAAAACAAATTTACAAAAATAAAACACATAAAATAAAATTTTAAAACAACACATAAAAAAAGAACATAAAAATAACAGAACACATCACCTCCCCACTAAGTGTTAAAAGCCAGTTTAAATAAATAAGTCTTTAACTTAGATTTAAAAAGTGCTAGGTCAGGAATCGTACGTAACTCAAGAGGTAGCTCATTCCACAGTCTGGGGCAGCTACCGCGAAAGCATGATCACCCCAGCGTTTATATCTTGACCTTGGAACATCTACACTCAACAAAAATATAAACGCAACACTTTTGGTTTTGCTCCCATTTTGTATGAGATGAACTCAAAGATCTAAAACTTTTTCCACATACACAATATCACCATTTCCCTCAAATATTGTTCACAAACCAGTCGAAATCTGTGATAGTGAGCACTTCTCCTTTGCTGAGATAATCCATCCCACCTCACAGGTGTGCCATATCAAGATGCTGATTAGACACCATGATTAGTGCACAGGTGTGCCTTAGACTGTCCACAATAAAAAGCCACTCTGAAAGGTGCAGTTTTGTTTTATTGGGGGGGGGGATACCAGTCAGTATCTGGTGGGACCACCATTTGCCTCATGTAGTGCAACACATCTCCTTCGCATCATCCGTGAAGAGAACACCTCTCCAACGTGCCAAACGCCAGCGAATGTGAGCATTTTGTTGTGTGGGCCGCCAGAAGAGGAGGTACTGCTGGCCCACCACCAGAGGGCGACCTGTCTGGAATGCGGGCTCCAGGCACCAGAGGGCGCAGCCGCCTCACAGGAGCAGCCAGGGTGACAGCTGTCACGCATCACCTGCAACAGCTGTTACCAATGATCTGATCGGCAGGAGTATATCAGCAGGACGACGTCTCCACCTCTTTGCCGAGATATCGTTTCTACTGTTTGACAGTGATCTTTGTGACTTTGTGCATTACTCTGAGAGAACTTTCCAACGAGAGGTGGAGGTAGCTTACCTGCCGTTAGGATTCCTGGGTGCGAACGCGCCCTCCTTTAATTGTTCTTTATTCCTCGCCAGCAGTACCGGGTCCGACACGCGGAGGCAGTGGCCACCTGGGAGTTCGGGACTTGGCGGCTCCAGTATTCCCGGGGTCTGGTGGCGGAGGAAACCGTGTGGTTCCGGTTCTACTTTGGAGAGGCGTCTCCTATCTTCGAGCCTGCCCACACGACACCTGTGTGAATTTGACTTTGTCCATTATTGTAATCTGTTGTACTTGTTGTGCATATTCACAACAGTAAAGTGTGTTATTTGACCTATTCCACTGTCCGTTCATTTGCGCCCCCTGTTGTGGGTCCGTGTACTTACACTTTCCCAACAGGATATCTCGGCCAACGTCATGGATCCCGAGGGGCGTCAACCGGCTGTTGAACGGCCAATGGAAAAACAGGGCGCACAGGCGCCCGCAGGAGGAATGATCGGTGAGTTGCAGCGGATCCTCACCGTTTTCACGGCTCGGTTGGATTTAATGACCGAGCAGAACGTCCTCCTTAACCGCAGGGTGGAGGCTCTCGCCGCGCAGGTGGAGGCTCTCCCTCCTGTCGACCCTGTGCGTAACAGTGACGTTCCACTGGTCGTTCAACGACCCCTCCCACCTTCCCCGGAAGCATACATAAGCCCTCCAGAGCCGTACGGAGGTTGTGTGGAGACGTGCGCAGACTTCCTTATGCAGTGTTCGCTCGTCTTCGCACAACGTCCTGTCATGTACGCGACTGATTCTAGCAAGATAGCTTATGTAATTAATCTGCTTCACGGCAAGGCACGCGCTTGGGCTACAGCGCTTTGGGAGCAAAATTCACGGCTCCTTCTGACATATGATGTGTTTGTGAGGGAGTTCAGAACAGTGTTCGATCACCCAAATAGAGGAGAGACCGCTTCAGCCGTGCTGCTGTCAATGAGACAAGGGCGCCGGAGCGCAGCTGCTTATGCAGTCGACTTCTGCATCGCGGCTGCGAGGTCCGGCTGGAATAACACTGCCCTCCGCGCCGCCTTCGTAAACGGACTGTCGTTGGTCCTGAAGGAGCTCCTGGTGGCTAAGGACGAACCGCGGGATTTAGACGGGCTTATTGATCTCGTTATACGATTAGACAATCGGTTAGAGGAACGCTGTCGGGAGCGAGGCGAAAAACGTGACCGGATACGCGCCGCCCCTCTCCCTTCCGGGTTCGAAAAGGGGCCGCCCTCCCCACGCTCCACAGCCGCAGCGCTTTGTGGGGCAACAGCTCCCCCTGTTGACGTTGTTAGGGAGACGCACAGGGCCAAAATGGGGAGGCTGATCCGTGGAGAGTGTTTTCTCTGCAGCTCAACAGAGCACACACAGAGAGACTGCCCCAAACGGCCAAAACGTCAACACTCGCCCTTAGAGACTGGGCTAAGGGGGGGTCAAGACATTCAAGTGAGACACACACAAATTGCCACACGACTCCCAGTCACAATCCTGAGCGGGGATTTAACCCTTCAAGCCCGAGCACTGGTGGACACGGGGTCAGAAGGGAATCTGCTAGACAGCAGATGGGCAAAGGAGGTAGGGCTCCCTCTGGTGGCGCTTCCTACGCCATTGCAGGTGCGGGCACTAGATGGCACCCTCCTCCCTTTACTCACACACAAGACACCACCAGTAACTCTGGTGGTGTCTGGAAACCACCGGGAGGAGATTGAGTTTTTTGTAACTCCTTCTACCTCCCGCGTGATTTTGGGCATCCCATGGATGTTAAAGCACAATCCCCGGATCGATTGGCCGTCTGGGGTGGTGGTTCAGTGGAGCGAAACCTGCCATCGGGTGTGTTTAGGATCCTCGGTTCCTCCCGGTTCCCAGGCTAAGGAGGAGGTCAAAGTCCCTCCCAATGTGACGGCAGTGCCGGTTGAGTACCACGATCTTGCTGACGTCTTCAGCAAGGATCTGGCACTCACCCTTCCCCCGCACCGTCCGTACGATTGTGCCATTGATTTGGTTCCAGGCGCTGAGTTCCCGTCCAGAAGGCTGTACAACCTCTCACGACCTGAGCGCGAATCAATGGAGACCTACATCCTGGACTCATTAGCTGCCGGGCTGATCCGGAACTCCACCTCCCCGATGGGGGCAGGTTTCTTTTTTGTGGGCAAGAAAGATGGCGGACTTCGTCCATGTATTGATTACAGGGGGCTGAATGAGATTACGGTTCGCAACCGATACCCCTTGCCATTATTCCGTGTTCACCCCCCTGCATGGAGCCAAAATCTTTACTAAGATGGATCTTAGAAATGCGTATCACCTGGTTCGGATCCGGAAGGGAGACGAATGGAAGACGGCATTCAACACCCCATTAGGTCACTTTGAGTACCTGGTCATGCCGTTCGGCCTCACAAACGCCCCCGCGACGTTCCAAGCATTAGTTAATGATGTCTTGCGGGATTTCCTGCACCGATTCGTCTTCGTATATCTAGACGATATACTCATCTTTTCTCCGGATCCTGAGACTCATGTCCGACATGTACGTCAGGTCCTGCAGCGGTTGTTGGAGAACCGGCTGTTTGTGAAGGGCGAGAAGTGTGAGTTTCACCGCACATCTTTGTCCTTCCTGGGGTTTATCATCTCCCCCAACTCCGTCGCTCCTGATCCGGCCAAGGTTGCGGCGGTGAGAGCCCCAACCCACTAGCCGTAGGAAGCTACAACAGTTCCTCGGCTTTGCTAATTTCTACAGGAGGTTCATTAAGGGCTACAGTCAGGTAGTTAGCCCCCTGACAGCCCTGACCTCACCAAAAGTCCCCTTCACCTGGTCGGATCGTTGCGATGCCGCGTTCAAGGAGTTGAAACGGCGCTTCTCGTCTGCACCCGTTCTGGTGCAGCCCGATCCTAGTCGCCAGTTAGTGGTTGAAGTGGACGCCTCGGACTCAGGGATAGGAGCTGTGCTTTCCCAGAGCGGGAAGACCGATAAGGTCCTTCACCCGTGTGCCTATTTTTCCCACAGGTTGACCCCGGCCGAACGGAATTATGACGTCGGCAATCGAGAACTCCTTGCGGTGAAAGAGGCTCTTGAAGAGTGGAGACATCTGTTGGAGGGAACGTCCGTGCCATTCACGGTTTTCACTGACCACCGGAACCTGGAGTATATCAGGACCGCCAAGCGGCTGAATCCCAGGTAAGCCCGCTGGTCACTGTTCTTCGGCCGTTTTGACTTCCGGATCACCTACCGTCCCGTGACCAAGAACCAGAGATCGGATGCCTTGTCCCGGGTACATGAAGATGAAGTCAAAACGGAGTTGTCGGATCCACCGGAACCCATCATCCCGGAGTCCACTATCATGGCCACCCTCACCTGGGACGTAGAGAGAACCGTCCGGGAGGCCCTGGCACGAAGCCCGGACCCCGGAACTGGGCCGAAGAACAGACTCTACGTCCCACCAGAAGCTAGGGCTGCAGTCCTGGACTTCTGTCACGGTTCTAAGCTCTCCTGTCATCCAGGGGTGCGAAGAACCGTGGCAGTTGTCCGGCAGCGCTTCTGGTGGGCGTCCCTAGAGGCCGACGTCCGGGATTATATCCAGGCCTGCACCACCTGCGCCAGGGGCAAGGCTGACCATCGCAGGGCTTCGGGTCTGCTCCAGCCGCTGCCCGTGCCCCATCGCCCCTGGTCCCACATCGGCCTGGATTTTGTCACGGGCGTCCCGCCGTCCCAGGGCAACACCACCATCCTCACGATAGTGGACCGATTCTCCAAGGCGACCCACTTCGTGGCCCTCCCGAAGCTCCCGACGGCCCAGGAGACAGCGAACCTCCTGGTTCACCACGTCGTCCGGCTGCATGGGATCCCAACAGACATCGTCTCCGATCGCGGTCCCCAGTTCTCCTCGCACGTCTGGAGGAGCTTCTGCCGGGAACTGGGGGCCACGGTGAGTCTCTCATCCGGGTACCATCCCCAGACCAACGGGCAAGCAGAACGGGCCAATCAGGAGATGGAACAGGCCCTGCGTTGCGTGACAGCCGCGCACCCGGCGGCCTGGAGTACCCATCTGGCCTGGATCGAGTATGCCCATAACAGCCAGGTGTCGTCAGCCACCGGCCTCTCCCCTTTCGAGGTATGTCTGGGGTACCAACCTCCTTTGTTTCCAGTGGTTGAGGGAGAGGTCGGTGTGCCCTCGGTCCAGGCCCACCTACGGAAGTGCCGTCGGGTGTGGCGTGCCGCCCGTTCTGCCTTGCTGAGGGCCCGGATGAGGTCAAAGGCCCATGCAGACCGTCAGCGGACCCCGGCCCCTGCGTATCGGCCAGGGCAGGAGGTGTGGTTATCTACCAGAGACATCCCCCTCAAAGTGGACTCCCCCAAGTTACAGGACCGTTACATCGGCCCCTTCAAGATCCAGAAGGTCATCAGTCCAGCCGCAGTGAGGCTTCAGCTGCCGGCCTCACTGCGGATCCATCCTGTATTTCACGTGTCCCGGATTAAACCACATCACACCTCACCCCTCTGTACTCCGGGCCCGGCACCGCCTCCTGCCCGGATCATCGATGGCAAGCCGGCTTGGACTGTACGCCGGCTTTTGGATGTCCGTAGGATGGGCCGGGGCTTCCAGTATTTGGTGGACTGGGAGGGGTACGGACCTGAAGAACGCTCCTGGGTGAAGAAGAGCTTCATCCTGGACCCGGCCCTCCTGGCCGATTTCTACCGCCGCCACCTGGACAAGCCTGGTCGGGTGCCAGGAGGAGCCCGTTGAGGGGGGGGTCCTGTTGTGTGGGCCGCCAGAAGAGGAGGTACTGCTGGCCCACCACCAGAGGGCGACCTGTCTGGAGTGCGGGCAACACATTTGCCCACTCAAGTCGGTTACGACGATGAACTGGAGTCAGGTCGAGACCCCGATGAGGACGACGAGCATGCAGATGAGCTTCCCTGAGACGGTTTCTGACAGTTTGTGCAGAAATTCTTTGGTTATGCAAACCGATTGTTCCAGCAGCTGTCCGAGTGGCTGGTCTCAGACGATCTTGGAGGTGAACATGCTGGATGTGGAGGTCCTGGGCTGGTGTGGTTACACGTGGTCTGCGGTTGTGAGGCTGGTTGGATGTACTGCCAAATTCTCTGAAACGCCTTTGGAGACGGCTTATGGTAGCGACATGAACATTCAATACACGAGCAACAGCTCTGGTTGACATTCCTGCTGTCAGCAGGCCAATTGCACGCTCCCTCAAATCTTGCGACATCTGTGGCATTGTGCTGTGTGATAAAACTGCACCTTTCAGAGTGGCCTTTTATTGTGGACAGTCTAAGGCACACCTGTGCACTAATCATGGTGTCTAATCAGCATCTTGATATGGCACACCTGTGAGGTGGGATGGATTATCTCAGCAAAGGAGAAGTGCTCACTATCACAGATTTAGACTGGTTTGTGAACAATATTTGAGGGAAATGGTGATATTGTGTATGTGGAAAAAGTTTTAGATCTTTGAGTTCATCTCATACAAAATGGGAGCAAAACCAAAAGTGTTGCGTTTATATTTTGTTGAGTCTAAGTAAAGCTGGCCAGACGCCCTTAATGTCCTACTGTAGGTGCGCAAAGTTAAAATTTCAGACAAGTAGGGAGGTGCAAGGCCATAAATAGCTTTAAAAACAAACATTAAAATTTTAAAATCAATTCTAAAATGAACTGGAAGCCAGTGGAGTGAGTACAGGACGGGCGTAATATGCTCACGTCTAAAAGTGTTTGTCAAAAGACGAGCAGCAGCATTCTGCACCAACTGGAGACGTGCAAGAGACGACTGATTAATGCCCGAATAAAGTGCATTACAATAATCAAGTCTGGAGCTGATGAAAGCATGAATGGCCGTCTCAAGATCACGTCTACTGAGAAAGTGCTTTATTTTTAAGTTGGAAAAAACTAGCTTTGACAACAGAATTTATCTGTTGATCGAACCTCAAACAGCTGTCAAATATCACTCCCAAATTCTTGACGGCTGGTTTTACATAGTTAGCCAAAGCACCAAAATTTGGTGTTACCACATTTGGTATACCAGTGTGCTCAAACACCATGATCTCAGTTTTACCATCATTCAGGTAAAGGAAGTTTTGGGACAGCCACTGCTTACATCACGAATACAATTAAATAATGATGCCAAAGCATCACTCCCATTAGTCCTCACAGGCAGATAGATTTGCAGATCATCTGCATAACAATGAAAGGACAGGTTGTGCTGGGTTATAATTGACCCCAATGGCAGAATGTACAAAGAAAATAGAATCGGCCCAAGGACAGATCCCTGCGGCACTCCACAGCACAGAGGAGCAGTTGATGAGGAAAGGTCCCCAATCATGACAGAAAAGCTCCTTTCAGCCAAATATGATCTAAACCACTTAAGTGCAGTACCATGAATGCCAATAAAATGTTCCAACCGGGAAACAAGTACTGTGTGATCCACAGTATCAAAGGCTGCTGTGAGGTCCAACAGAACCAGCACAGCAGGATTCCCTGCATCCACCGACAGAGTAATATCATTATGAACTTTTAAAAGTGCTGACTCAGTGCTGTGTCGCGATCTAAACCCAGACTGGAATTTTTCAAGGATGAGATTGTCTTCTAAAAATGATTGTAAAATGAACTGTAAAAAGACAACCTTTTCTAAAACCTTAGATAGAAATGGCAGATGAGACACAGGTCTAAAATTGGATAAAACTGATGAGTCCAGGTGAGGTTTTTTAAGAAGAGGTCGAACCACAGTATGTTTAAAAGCAGCTAGAACAGACCCTGATCTAAGACAAGCATTGATAAAAGTTAGGAGACCCGCCCCAACAGTATTAAAAACCTCCTTCAGCACCTTAGCTGGAACAACATCAAAAGGACAACTTGTAGATTTTATGTGTTTTACAACATCAGCGAGAGATGCAAAAGAAATGGGCTCAAACTGTTCGAGCACAGCAGAATGTGCACGAGGAGCAGACAACTCAACATTACAGCTCTGATCAGCGTTCTGTCTGACTGATGAAACCTTACCAATAAAAAACTGAAGAAACTCCTCACAGGTTGTGGTTGTAGCGTCCATCAAAACAGAGGTGTGTGGATGCCTGTCTAGTGGATTTTTATTTTGTTTTAGCACTGTTGTTGTGCGTTACCTGTGCTGCTCCACAGCCTGTCTAGTGGATTTTTATTTTGTTTTAGCACTGTTGTCGTGCGTTACCTGTGCTGCTCCACAGCCTGTCTAGTGGATTTTTATTTTTATTTTATTTTTTAGCACTGTTGTTGTGCGTTACCTGTGCTGCTCCACAGCCTGTCCAGTGGATTTTTATTTTTATTTTATTTTATTTTTAGCACTGTTGTTGTGCGTTACCTGTGCTGCTCCACAGCCTGTCTAGTGGATTTTTATTTTATTTTAGCACTGTTGTCGTGCGTTACCTGTGCTGCTCCACAGCCTGTCTAGTTGATTTTTATTTTATTTTAGCACTGTTGTTGTGCGTTACCTGTGCTGCTCCACAGCCTGTCTAGTGGATTTTTATTTTATTTTAGCACTGTTGTCGTGCGTTACCTGTGCTGCTCCACAGCCTGTCTAGTGGATTTTTATTTTGTTTTAGCACTGTTGTCGTGCGTTGCCTGTGCTGCTCCACAGCCTGTCCAGTGGATTTTTATTTTTATTTTATTTTTTAGCACTGTTGTTGTGCGTTACCTGTGCTGCTCCACAGCCTGTCTAGTGTCGGATTCCCTGTTTGGGAATCCGCTAGCTTAGCATAGCTACTAGCTCTTAGCCGTTTTAGCATGGCGGCTTCTCCTGTCTCTCCTGCACTTTTCTGCTCTGGGTGTGAAATGTTTAGTTATTCCTCGGCCTCTTTTAGCAGTAACGGTACTTGTAATAAGTGCAGCTTATTCGTAGCTTTGGAGGCCAGGCTGGGCGAATTGGAGGCTCGGCTCCGCACCGTGGAAAATTCTACAGCTAACCAGGCCCCTGTAGTCGGTGCGGACCAAGGTAGCTTAGCCGCCGTTAGTTCCCCCCTGGCAGACCCCGTGCAGTCGGGAAGGCAGGCTGACTGGGTGACTGTGAGGAGGAAGCGTAGCCCTAAACAGAAGCCCCGTGTACACCGTCAACCAGTTCACATCTCTAACCGTTTTTCCCCACTCGACGATACACTCGCCGAGGATCAAACTCTGGTTATTGGCGACTCTGTTTTGAGAAATGTGAAGTTAGCGACACCAGCAACCATTGTCAATTGTCTTCCGGGGGCCAGAGCAGGCGACATCGAAGGACATTTGAAATTGCTGGCTAAGGCTAAGCGTAAATTTGGTAAAATTGTAATTCACGTCGGCAGTAATGACACTCGGTTACGCCAATCGGAGGTCACTAAAATTAACATTGAATCGGTGTGTAACTTTGCAAAAACAATGTCGGACTCTGTTGTTTTCTCTGGGCCCCTCCCCAATCAGACCGGGAGTGACATGTTTAGCCGCATGTTCTCCTTGAATTGCTGGCTGTCTGAGTGGTGTCCAAAAAATGAGGTGGGCTTCATTGATAATTGGCAAAGCTTCTGGGGAAAACCTGGTCTTGTTAGGAGAGACGGCATCCATCCCACTTTAGAGGGAGCAGCTCTCATTTCTAGAAATCTGGCCAATTTTTTGGGATCCTCCAAACTGTGACTGTCTAGCGTTGGGACCAGGAGGCAGAGCTGTGGTCTTATACACCTCTCTGCAGCTTCTCTCCCCCTGCCATCCCCTCGTTGCCCCATCCCCATAGAGACGGTGCCTGCTCCCAGACCACCAATAACTAGCAAAAATCTATTTAAGCATAAAAATTCAAAAAGAAAAAATAATATAGCACCTTCAATTGCACCACAGACTAAAACAGTTAAATGTGGTCTATTAAACATTAGGTCTCTTTCTTCTAAGTCCCTGTTGGTAAATGATATAATAATTGATCAACGTATTGATTTATTCTGCCTAACAGAAACTTGGTTACAGCAGGATGAATATGTTAGTTTAAATGAGTCAACACCCCCGAGTCACACTAACTGTCAGAATGCTCGTAGCACGGGCCGGGGCGGAGGATTAGCAGCAATCTTCCATTCCAGCTTATTAATTAATCAAAAACCTAGACAGAGCTTTAATTCATTTGAAAGCTTGTATCTTAGTCTTGTCCATCCAAATTGGAAGTCCCAAAAACCAGTTTTATTTGTTATTATCTATCGTCCACCTGGTCGTTACTGTGAGTTTCTCTGTGAATTTTCAGACCTTTTGTCTGACTTAGTGCTTAGCTCAGATAAGATAATTATAGTGGGCGACTTTAACATCCACACAGATGCTGAGAATGACAGCCTCAACACTGCATTTAATCTATTATTAGACTCTATCGGCTTTGCTCAAAAAGTAAATGAGTCCACCCACCACTTTAATCATATTTTAGATCTTGTTCTGACTTATGGTATGGAAATAGAAGACTTAACAGTATTCCCTGAAAACTCCCTTTTGTCTGATCATTTTTTAATAACATTTACATTTACCCTGATGGACTACCCTGCAGTGGGGAATAAGTTTCATTACACTAGAAGTCTTTCAGAAAGCGCTGTAACTAGGTTTAAGGATATGATTCCTTCTTTATGTTCTCTAATGTCATATACCAACACAGAGCAGAGTAGCTACCTAAACTCTGTAAGGGAGTTAGAGTATCTTGTCAATAGTTTTACATCCTCATTGAAGACAACTTTGGATGCTGTAGCTCCTCTGAAAAAGAGAGCTTTAAATCAGAAGTGTCTGACTCCGTGGTATAACTCACAAACTCGTAGCTTAAAGCAGATAACCCGTAAGTTGGAGAGGAAATGGCGTCTCACTAATTTAGAAGATCTTCACTTAGCCTGGAAAAAGAGTTTGTTGCTCTATAAGAAAGCCCTTCATGAAGCTAGGACATCTTTCTACTCATCACTAATTGAAGAAAATAAGAACAACCCCAGGTTTCTTTTCAGCACTGTAGCCAGGCTGACAAAGAGTCAGAGCTCTATTGAGCTGAGTATTCCATTAACTTTAACTAGTAATGACTTCATGACTTTGTTTGCTAACAAAATTTTGACTATTAGAGAAAAAAATACTCATAACCATCCCAAAGATGTATCGTTATCTTTGGCTGCTTTCAGTGATGCCGGTATTTGGTTAGACTCTTTCTCTCCGATTGTTCTGTCTGAGTTATTTTCATTAGTTACTTCATCCAAACCATCAACATGCTTATTAGACCCCATTCCTGCCAGGCTGCTCAAGGAAGTCCTACCATTATTTAATGCTTCAATCTTAAATATGATCAATCTATCTTTGTTAGTTGGTTATGTACCACAGGCCTTTAAGGTGGCAGTAATTAAACCATTACTTAAAAAGCCATCACTTGACCCAGCTATCTTAGCTAATTATAGGCCAATCTCCAACCTTCCTTTTCTCTCAAAGATTCTTGAGAGGGTAGTTGTAAAACAGCTAACTGATCACCTGCAGAGGAATGGTCTATTTGAAGAGTTTCAGTCAGGTTTTAGAATTCATCATAGTACAGAAACAGCATTAGTGAAGGTTACAAATGATCTTCTTATGGCTTCGGACAGTGGACTTATCTCTGTGCTTGTTCTGTTGGACCTCAGTGCTGCTTTTGATACTGTTGACCATAAAATTTTATTACAGAGATTAGAGCATGTCATAGGTATTAAAGGCATTGCGCTGCGGTGGTTTGAATCATATTTGTCTAATAGATTACAGTTTGTTCATGTAAATGGGGAATCTTCTTCACAGACTAAAGTTAATTATGGAGTTCCACAAGGTTCTGTGCTAGGACCAATTTTATTCACTTTATACATGCTTCCCTTGGGCAGTATTATTAGACGGTATTGCTTAAATTTTCATTGTTACGCAGATGATACCCAGCTTTATCTATCCATGAAGCCAGAGGATACGCACCAATTAGCTAAACTGCAGGATTGTCTTACAGACATAAAGACATGGATGACCTCTAATTTCCTGCTTTTAAACTCAGATAAAACTGAAGTTATTGTACTTGGCCCCACAAATCTTAGAAGCATGGTGTCTAACCAGATCGTTACTCTGGATGGCATTTCCCTGATCTCTGGTAATACTGTGAGAAATCTTGGAGTTATTTTTGATCAGGATATGTCATTCAAAGCGCATATTAAACAAATATGTAGGACTGCCTTTTTGCATTTACGCAATATCTCTAAAATCAGAAAGGTCTTGTCTCAGAGTGATGCTGAAAAACTAATTCATGCATTTGTTTCCTCTAGGCTGGACTATTGTAATTCATTATTATCAGGTTGTCCTAAAAGTTCCCTAAAAAGCCTTCAGTTGGTTCAGAATGCTGCAGCTAGAGTACTGACGGGGACTAGCAGGAGAGAGCATATCTCACCCGTGTTGGCCTCCCTTCATTGGCTTCCTGTTAATGCTAGAATAGAATTTAAAATTCTTCTTCTTACTTATAAGGTTTTGAATAATCAGGTCCCATCTTATCTTAGGGACCTCATAGTACCATATTACCCCATTAGAGCGCTTCGCTCTCAGACTGCGGGCTTACTTGTAGTTCCTAGGGTTTGTAAGAGTAGAATGGGAGGCAGAGCCTTCAGCTTTCAGGCTCCTCTCCTGTGGAACCAGCTCCCAATTCAGATCAGGGAGACAGATACCCTCTCTACTTTTAAGATTAGGCTTAAAACTTTCCTTTTCGCTAAGGCTTATAGTTAGGGCTGGATCGGGTGACCCTGGACCATCCCTTGGTTATGTTGCTTTAGACGTAGACTGTGTTTCATAATTATTGTATGGCCTTGCCTTGCAATGTGGAGCGCCTTGGGGCAACTGTTTGTTGTGATTTGGCGCTATACAAGAAAAAAGTTGATTGATTGATTGATTTACAACTGAGTTTATAGTCTGAAATAACACACTGGGACGATGACAACTGCTCGAAATAATATGAGACAGATATTGTGCTTTTGCCTCCTTCACAGCCTTCTGATAGTCAGACTGTCCCTCAGAAAACCCAGACACACCTGTAGTTTGTCCTTTTTCCATTTTCTCGCCCATCTGCAGCGTTGCCTGAGGGCACGGGTCGTGGCATTTAACCAGGGGTCGGATTTTGATTTCCTGGATTTGCAGCGCATCGGTGCAACAGAGTCCAAAATGACTGTGCATGTAGAGTGGAAGAGAGGATGTTATCTGGGAGTAATGAAGAAACCAGTCCATTCATGGCATAAAACTGAGAGTCCATGAAGGCAGCAGCAAAGTCCCCCGCTGTCGAGGAGGTGACCAAACGGCGGCGAGAGACAGGAACAAGTGGCTTACTAGCAGATGGAGGAACAATAAATTCAAAAATTCAAAAATTTGGATGGACTTGGATGTGTCTCACAGTTTCTGAAAAAATTTTGATCAAGCAAAGCGCCAGTCTCTCAGGAAGAAGACAAAGGAATTCCGACGAGGGGGGTGGACCAGTGCTCACTCAAAGCCTGCCCACAGGTGAATGACGCAACCGACAGGCGTGAAAAAACTCACACATGCGCACGAGGGTTCAAGCTTGTCTGACGTAATCGCACGTGATTCAAATCCATATAGTTTTAAAAAAAAATAAAAAGGTCGGTTTCTTTTCTAACAGACCTCGTATATCTGTGGCGACAGGCTGCAGCAAACGTGCACGTACATGCTGCAGCCCATTGACAGGCTGCTCCCCCGGTTGGAACGGACCGTCAGATCATAACATGCAGCGGGTGATCTGACTGTCACATCACCCACATGAGCTCAGTTCCGCATGAAGTGGTGTTACTCCTGCGGCGCACCGTCCACAAGACACGCGTGTCGGGCAGGACACACGCACGAGCCGACTGGACACGGGCCAGCAGATGTGCTCATCTCATTATGTGCGACTGCTTCTCATTCATGTCATTTCATGACTGTACATCTGTGACCATGGGTCATCTACAGAGGAACAGATGGATCATATTTGTATTGTCAGCTTGATAAGAGGGATTCAATATAATGCAATGTTTTTATATGGTGTGTGTGTTTTTTTAAAATACGTCTATGTCCTTCCTGATATCAGGCAGTTTCCTGCATCTTTCACAGGCCAGTGATGGTAGCTCAGTGATAAAGTTTCTGACTGGCAATCAGAGCTTTTGGAAAGCACAGGTTCAAATCCCGTGGGTGACGTATTTTTAAATTTCCCAATGAGGTCCCAATGAGCACAGTGACCTCCATCATCCATAAATGGAAGAAGTTCAGATCCACCAGGACTCTTCATAGAGTTGACCACTTGTATAACCACATAGCGCAGCTGCTGGCACTGTGTTCCCGTGTGCAGGAACTTTGGCACTGGCATCATGCACACCTGCCCGTCGGCGCGACGTTTCATGGTGCGCTCATACGAGCTGTTCCGACTGGAGGTGCCCTGAGTTGTACATATTCGCGCTGTGTGTGAGGGGGCCATTAGTATTTGATCCTTCAACATGACCTCAGGAAGTGCAAGACCTCCACAGTTTTGGAAACACACCAGTTTACAGCATTCTCAAGAAATATGAGGCCACCTTGCAACTTGACAAAGACACCACTGTAACAGAATGGATGCGCTTACCCTTACCAAAAAATAGTACTGATAAGTATATAAAAAGTAAACTGGAAGTATACTTGAAACATACTTGCATGTACTATTTTTTGGTAAGGGTAAAGCAGGCAGGAAAACCCCTGGGAGTCTCTTCCGTAGACGACTTGGTCCAAATAGTAAATAAAAGTAATCCAGATGCTTCCTCTCAACATCAGCAAGGTGGTTAAGCTGTCTCTTACACTGCATTTAAGCAGTGCAGCTTGTGAGAGGGGATTCTTACATGTCAACATAATAAAAACCAAGTATCTCGTCAGTCACATGCTCGTCTCTCAGCCCTGATGAACATTCTCCTGTCAAAGCAGGTGAATGTAGCTCCTAATCTCTATTATATCATTTCTAAAGACAAACTAATACTAATAAACCAGACAGAAACACAGACAGGGCGGTCACATGACCTCTGCCCTCCTATCAGGTGGTGAAGTTGATAAAGTAGATAAACGGAGCTGGAGTACAGTATGGTTGGTTACACATGGAAACCACAAAACATGTACAGTAACATAAACCCCTTCTCAGTTTGGCTATTCTACACTTCCTGATTTAAAATACTGTAAGGCATTTGAATATTTAGGCTGACTTTAAGTAACTGTACATCATGTTGACATGTTATAGAAGAATGAGCACATATAGTGACTGACCACAGCCTCTTAACTATTTCAAATTTGACACATTTCCTCTGCATTAATCATTCGCACTTGAAGAAGGTTGTTATTTTTTACTAAAATGTGTGTTTTGGGGCATTTTAAAGGGTGAAGCCATCACATTCTGTGTGTTCTCTCTGAGTCGCACCTTAGCGGTCATCATTTTGTGAGCACTACAGTGCATCTGGAAAGTATTCCCAATTCTTCACTTTTTCCACATTTTGTTATGTTACAGCCTTATTCCAAAATGGATGAAATTCAGTTTTCCCTCAAAGTTGTACACACAATACCCCATAATGAAAATGTGAAAAAACTTCTTTTTTGGATTTTTGTAAAGTCATTAAAAATAAATAATAATAAAATCAAGAAATCACTTGTACGTAAGTATTCACAGCCTTTGCCATGAAGCTCAAAATTGACCTCAGGTGCATCCTGTTTCCACTGATCATCCTGAGATGTATCTACAGCTTAATTTGAGTTCACCTGGGGTATATTCAGTTTACTGGACATGAATTGGAAAGGCACACACCTGTCTATAAGGTCTCACAGTTGACAGCGCATGTCAGAGCACAAACCAAGCATGAAGGTAAATGGAATTGTCTGTAGATCTCCAAGACAGGATAACTAGCTGTGTGGTCTTGTTAACCAGTGCCAGAGAGAGGATGGAAAGAAAGAGGATATGATGTGAATTTCAGAAACAGACACAAATAAAGGAAAACCAATGTACCTAAGCTGCTTGTATTTTAGCAGTGAAAACTGCACACTTTCTGTCTTATAAATACACATGGAGCAAGAGAGAAACCAGGACAGTTGAACTATTTACTTCCCAAAAGTGCTTCAAAGAGTCTGAGATTCTGAGACCAAAGTACAGCTTCATTATCAGCATCCTGTGGACTTCATACATCATGTGCATGCAATGAGTTAAAGAGCATGAGATAGGATGTACATATCACACAAATAAATGTGAACTTTGGTTTGTTCTACCCAGTAAACTCGGCCACACTGTATAGAGTTGTTTTGTCAGAAGAGCCACCAAACCTGGAGTGATTCTTGTCTGATGAAGGCCTGCAGAATGTCACTATCTCCGGATGTAATTTGTAAAGGGGAAAAGACTGAGAGGCAAGTGGTCAAGACTCCACAGCACATTCCAGCAAATCAAACTGTCCACAGTGGAACAACTCAGATTCATGATCCCGCATTTTAGCTTGTGCTTCATGTATCATCAGGCTGTTTCAGTGATGATTCAGCTTGTCCTTTTATACATAAAGAGTGCACACACCCCACAGCCACAGTCCGGCAGCCAGGGAACAAATCCAGATGTAAAAACCCTCAATGGGCATGTTTGTGATAATGGCAGGAAACCGGAAATCCATGCAGCCACGGGGAGAACATGCAAACTCCACATAGAAAGGACCAGGTGGAAAGCGATCCCAGGACCTTCTTGCTGTGAGGCAACAGTGCTAACCACTAACCCACCGTGCTGCTGGTTGTTAATTTGTTACATCTGCCAAGGATATAATAAAATCATTGGTGCTTACTTCTTGAATGAAGCAGCAGGGTGTTCAGATTTGACCAGTCATGCAGTTTAACTAAGACCCAGATAAGGTCTATTACAATATTTTCCATATTATAAGTCAATATTTTTAACTCGGTTGCGTGCCTTATATGCTGAAGTTACTTATATATGAAAAAGTTCTGCATTGTCATCTATGGCTACAAGACGTCACAGTCTACACACGTGACAAGATGCTCCGGTATATTGAGTCAGGTACTGTGACTCACACTCCAGAGCAGAAGTGGCAGTAACTCACCATTAAGCTAGATGTCAACTACCGTAAAACAAGAACAAGAGTTGAATGACAGAGACATTCTGTGTCTTAGAGGATAAACAAATTTAACAACTCATGCTCTCAAACTGAAAGACTCTGGAATTAAAAGTTGGAATGTAACTTTCTTACTGCTCAGCACAGCACTTGTTCAGACTGTGTGAAACAACAAGAACAGCAACAGCAGATTAGCACGCTAAATCTAAGATAAATGTTTGTGTTATAAAAACCATAATGTGCAGAGTTGTCAAACATTTACGTACATTGCACGTTTACCTCACCTATAATCATCTGTTTGCATCCAACAAAGCTGTTTTCTCACATTCTGGCCTAGTACTACATACACACACACACACACACACACACACACACATATGTGTATATATATATATATATATATATATATATACGAGGTCTGTGATAAAACTAACATACCTTTTTATTTTTTTCAAAAACTATATGGATTTGAATCACGTGCGATTACATCAGACAACCTTGAACCCTCGTGCACATGCGTGAGTTTTTTCACGCCTGTCAGTTACGTCATTCGCCTGTGGGCTGGCTTTGAGTGAGGAGTGGTTCACCCCTCCCGTCGGAATCTCTTTGTCTGAGAACTTCCTGAGAGACTGACACTTTGCTTGATCAAAATTTTTTCCAAAACTGTGAGGCACATCGAAGTGGACATCATTCGAGAAATTCAGCTGGTTTTCTGTGAAAATTTTAACAGCTGATGAGAGATTATGGACTGTTGCTGTCGCTTTAAGGACTGCCCACGGAGCGGGACGTCGCAACGCGCCCTGAGCCACCGCTGTCTGCCTGTTTCATGCTGAAAGCTTCCAAATTTAAGCCTCTGTTGACCCAGGATGTCGTGAGAGAACAGAGAACTTTCAGAAGAGGTCGGGATCAGCAGTTTATCTGGACATTCCACTGTTAAAGGAGATTTTATTAATGAAAGACGTGTGGACGGGTCCGCGCGTCGGGACGCAGCCAGCGCGGTGCGGCGGCACAGGAAAAACACCTCCGTGTTGATAACCATTTGTAAAAACCAGGCGGGTTTTGATGGCTTTCAGTTGAGTGAGTATCTGAGAAATTGTTTAACAGCTGGACATGTTCCAACTTGTCCTTAAGGCTTCCAACGGAAGTGTTTTTCCTGTGGCGGCGCACGGCGCCGGCTGCGTCCCGACGCGCGGACCCGTCCGCACTTTCTTTCATTACAAAATCTCCTTTAACAGTGGAATGTCCGGATAAACTGCTGATCCCGACCTCTTCTGAAAGTTCTCTGTTCTCTCACGACGTCCTGGGTCAACAGAGGCTTAAATTTGGAAGCTTTCAGCTCGAAACAGGCAGACAGCGGCGGCTCAGGGCGCGTCGCGACGTCCCGCTCCGTGGGCAGTCCTTAAAGCGACAGCAACAGTCCATAATCTCTCATCAGCCATTAAAATTTTCACAGAAAACCAGCTGAATTTCTCGAATGATGTCCACTTCGATGTGCCTCACAGTTTTGGAAAAAATTTTGATCAAGCAAAGCGTCAGTCTCTCAGGAAGTTCTCAGACAAAGAGATTCTGACGGGAGGGGTGGACCACTCCTCACTCAAAGCCAGCCCACAGGCGAATGACGTAACCGACAGGCGTGAAAAAACTCTTGCATGCCCACTTGGATTCATGCTTGTCTGATGTAATCGCACGCGATTCAAATCCATACAGTTTTTGAAAAAAATAAAAAGGTCCAATACTTTTCTAACAGACCTCGTATATATATATAATTAGCTTGTTAGCTTCTGGTCACTAACAGTGTTTGCATTATCAATGTCGAGTTTTCAAACACTTAATTACACTGCACATTAACATCACTTAAAATTGTTTGTTCAGTAGTGACAAGAAGCAGTTTACTCACGTTTTGTGCCTCATACAATGCCATTATTTAGCTCGTTAGCATCTGCTGGGTAACTCAGTGTTTGCTATATTAAGAAATTACTTAATTTGCTTCTTCTTACCTGAAGTGGAAGCACCACATAAAAAATAAATAAATAAATAAATGTAACTTATAGACTGGACAACAGAATGAAAACAAATCAATGTGTGGATCAAAAAAACTGAGCTCTGTACCAGAGAGAGATGGATGATCTGCTGTCATAATGCCAAATGAATAGGAGCAGCTGGAAAAAACAGTCCTCCTCACCTAAGGCAAAAGTGGGCATGAACGGCCAAGATGTTGCCAGTTTTCCTTGCTACCAAACACCTCACCAGATGATTTCATGGATGATCAGGACTTTAAGTTGAAGGGTGGAGCTCAACAGTTAAACCACCTGCTGTAGTTGCAAGGAAAACCTGAGTGTTGGCCTTTCATGGCACACTGTTACCCACCCCTGGCTTAAGTGATACATTTGTGTTCCATCAACCTCTGGGCAACAAGCTGTGCCCCTAGTATATCATTTGTATTACATGATAGTTTAACAATAATAGGATAAAAAACCTGTTTATCACAGTTATCATGTGTACTCACAGTGGCAGTTGTCAGGACTGAATATCCTACCAAGCAACATTGGCGAGGGTGTGTCACATTCACCAATGTAAGGTGCTCAACTGCACAAGAACCTTGCTCAATGAGACCTTAGTAGTGGTACTGAGAGTAAGACGTGTTGTCCTTACATGTTGCCCACCGACATTTTCCTGTCTGCTTTGCGCATTGAACCTACAAACCTCTGGTCACAAGGCCACTTATCTACTCTTCAGGCCAACATTTACCTTAACAGAGGCTCAACCATGAAGGCAATAAAGCTGGATGGACACAAAGATAAAGGTTGAATTTTTGTTGTTTCTGATTTTTTTTTTTTTTTTGACTTGCAGAATTCCATTTCAAAGATAACAAACTGTACCAGACATCTTGCATGATATAATCTCAGCACAGAAAAAGTAAAAGTCCACACAATATTCAGCTGCAACCAACATTAATATTCATTACTGATGAGTTCAGTTACGATTTCACATGGTCCACAGAAGAAGTAAGTCTTCTACAGATCTTGAGGACCATTGGTACTGGTGCTTATCCCTGGATTCTATAATGTGAAGTCAATGAGAATCTACAGTTTCCCCACAGGACACCAGTCCAGCGCAGGCTACTTTGTAACTAAGGCTGGTACCCAGCTGGGTGGACTAAAACAATGCAGATAAAGTGTCTTGTCCAAGGACACAAATGGCAAGCATGACCAGGAATCAAACTCAGGTCTATCGGTAAACCAATTCCTTATCCCACTGAGGTACCAAAACAACATTATCAAACTGCTTTTGTCCAAACAACAGTTCAACACTGCCCCCACCCCTTGTATTCAATGTACAATATTAGAAAACAGCAGAAACCTGAAAATCCTCATATTACAATGACAAGGCAATCATTATGACAATTATGACAACCTGGAATCAAAGTTTACAAAAGTGGTTCAAACTAATTTTTGATTAACAAGCTCTAATGTAATGCCAGTACATCAAACAACAGAGAATTTCTAAATATTCATGTTTCACAGTGATGAGTTATGATTAATTACAGCAGAATCCCTTTGGAGCATGTGGGGAGACAAAGCAGTTTTGTGAACCATTGAATACTTTGTATTTACGACACACTGAAACACATTGAGCTGCTCATTTGAACACAATGTAAAAAGGAGAAGGGTAGCCGAGTCACAAAAGGAGAAGAAGCTTGTAGAATTACTGATAACTAAATTGTAGCACAAAGGCCTGCAATCAGCATCAACACTGCAAGCGTGTTTCACCTGAGTGGGCACTTTTGACTGAAGGGACGGCACATTTCCTCACCACAAATCCAGGATCAGGTTTACCTCTGTGGCTCTAATGCACAATAAGGTGTTAGTGGAAGGTGATCTGGGATTTGTGGTCAGGAACCTTGTCAAACCTCAGGCTGCTTTCACATTTAGAACAAACAGAAGGATATATGAGGTGCTACTCAGGCCTATGCAAGGACTGTAAGCTCCTCAGCATGGCAGGAGATGGCAGGCATGCTGCTTTCTCTCTGTATGTGTGTATGTGTGAGACATGCGCTATGGGAGACATTTATAAGAGCAGTTATAAACTGCTGCTGCTCAAATTGCTGTGACCACTGCCCACCTTGTCTATCTGCACTGAGTAGCTGCTGCAGTGGATGTACATTAGGCATGTGTTGTCTCTATTAAATATACAGACTGATGTAATAAATAAATAGAAATGGCATATATGTGGGAAACCATATGTCCTTCATGTAACTGTGTTAACAATATGATTCCACATGCTATGTCAGCAGTCTCGACACCATCATCTGTGTAGACTGCTCGCAGACGTGTATTTATAGCACATTGAGCTGTTCGCTTGAACACAATGTAATGAGAAGGGTAGCCGAGTCACAAAAGGAGGAGAAGCTTGCAGAATTATTGATAACCAAATTGTAGATCTTAACCATTCTGTCCTTCCTCTGCCTTTCTCTTCCTTTTTTTAATCAAGTCATCATCTATTCTCATCCTGTTGATTTTGTTATTTAGAAATGTTCTCCCTCTCAATCTCAGATTTCTCCAAGAAGCACCCACCATCAGGGGTCTGCAGAGATATAATGGGAGGTAATCTCTTGCAAACTATTTCACTAATAGGCATGCACACATGCACTGCAGATAAGCACAAATCTGCATGCTGTATCTGCAGCCTCGCATGCATACAAGTACACAAATGAAACGCGTAACTCATACACTATGACATTATGCACTTATTTATTTATATAACAAAAGCGTTTGGAATTCATAGACATGCTGTTACATATTCAGTATAAACTGGTAGTTACTGCAAATCCAACTCTTATGTAAAGAAATTGCTGCAGAACTGTTTTTCATATTCAGAAGCTTAAAGTGTTCTTTTGGAAAATCTATTTTACCCATAAACTAACTCCGACAAATTTGTTCTGTTGTGACGTCTCCTGCTTTGTACGGCAGACAGAGTAACAGCGCAGATGTGATGTCAGATGCTACATGCAGATAGAATGTTTTTGTTCTTGTGTAATGACTAGGGGTCAACCAATATGTATTTTTAAGTTCTGATAACAATACAGATTATCAGCAAGGTTTGAAGGCCAATAATGATATCTGAGGCCGATATTTGCTTGCAGTAAAAAGTGGCAAAAAGGTGTCAAAATTTAGTGTAACACACTCTTAACACAAAACGTTCTTTAAATGTTTTGCAGCATACGAGGTCTGTTAGAAAAGTATCTGACCTTTTTATTTTTTTCAAAACCTGATGGATTTGAATCACGTGTGCTTGCATGAGCCAACCTTGAACCTTCGTGCGCATGCGTGAATTTTTTCACACCTGTCGATTGCATCATTTCCTGGTAAGCAGCCTTTGTGTGAGGTGTGTGTCGTGCGCTCGGTGTTTTTTCATTCCAAGGAAAAAGACGGAACAACTGGAGCAGTGCGGCTGCATCAAATTTTGCCAGAAACTGGGTGACAGCAAGGTGGAAACCATTCGGATTATTCAGACGGCTTTCGGTGATGATCCTATGGGCATCACACAGATTAAGGAGCGGTACAACCGTTTAAAGACGGCCGCACAACGGTGGAGAGCGCGCCGCGTTCTGGGCGGCATCAACACGCTGAAATGACCAGCTCATTTCCAAAGTGAACGCTGTGGTGATGTGGGACCGTCGTGTGACTATCCGAAAAATTGCGGAAGAGGTGGACATCAGCACTTTTTCGGCACATTCCACTGTGACAGAAGATTTTGCCATGAAAAGAGTTGCAGCGAAATTCATGCCGATGGCTTCGGCACGAAGCTGCTGACGGAGCAAAAGTGCCACCGCGTTGAAGTCTCACAGAACATGCTGGACTCCGAAAAATGATGCCCACCTCTTCCACCATTCAGAAGATTCAGACAGCTTTCAGTAACTTTTAAGTCGTGTGACTATCCGAGAATTTGTGGAAGAGGTGAGCATGTCACAACATGTCCTGTGAGGCTTCAACATGAAGGCACAGAACCTTTCAACATGTCCTTCACAAGAAAAGAGCAAGGAGCTATAAATAATATTATTATGAAATTGAACAAATAAATAAATACAGCTGACTTAAAGTCTTCTATACCCCTCTGTGAGACAGCAGGCTTCAGCACTGACAGGCTGTACTTCTCTAACAAATCAAGTAGTGCTGTGGGCGAGACTTTGCTACAAACCATAAAGCAGCTATTCTTATTTTCAAAGAGTGGTATGGGCTAATGGCCCCTCAGTGCCTGAAATAAGGGGCCATATGCTCCATATGATGGTTACTTCTCTATGTGAAGCAGAATAAATTAAAGTATGATTTATAATATTTTGTATTCTACTGTGAGCCACCACTTGAGGCAATTTAATTTAAATTATGCAAATTTAATATTTCTGTTATTTCATGTCATTTTATGAGGAGGTCATAAATAATGGTTAAAAGGTTAAAAACACATTAATATTTGAAGAACATAGCATTTGCTCCCTTCTTCAAAACTGTCTCATGGTGTTAAATTGTCTGATGGAGCTCTCTGCCTCACTGGATTAAAGCTACTGTGTCAGGGTGTAAATGTAAATTTACCTACAGTAGCTTTAATCCAGTTGTGTCAGGTAGTTTTCTGCTATCTTGACCGTTTTTGAGTGGGATTACATTACTTTTTTTTTTAACAATATAACCCCTTCAATAATTGTCTTATCTGAACAAGAGCTGAACCTGGACTGAAGCATAAAACCATGGATCAAAAACTTTCTGAATCATAGTTTTTTCACACTATCCTGTTTCACTGTGAGCTGAAGCTCATCTCATCATTTATGACCCTTAAATTGCTCTGCTGCTTTAACGTCCATTTAGAGCTAAAATCCGCTGCTCACACAATGATCATGTGATCATCTGTAAACAGTAAACAGTTTGTAAAGTTTATTAACATTCCATGAAAACTATAACTTTTGTTTTCATGTGACAATGAGTGAACCCCTCCTCTTCCTCTTGTCCAGTCGCTCACACTCTCCACCTCCCCGAGTCCCCTCTACCCTTACCCCTCCCATCCCCTCTCCATGATTCAAACACTATCTCTGCTGTTTAGTATTTTTTCCTGGTGAAGAAATACGAAGCCTTTAATCTGTAAAATAAACCATTGATTTCTGAATGTAACAGCAGCTACGGACAGAAGACGAACTGTGGATTATTTAATGAAGGATTTTGATGAAGTTTTTTTCTTTTACTCAGACAAAGAGAGACACTGCTTTCAGCTGTGCACTGTACCTCAGAGTGAAAATTCAGCACACAGTGTCAGCACGTGAAGGGCAACCAATGAGTCGCTACATGCAGCACTGCAAAAATAAACTGTTATATCGCATATTGGCCATTATAAATGGCCGATACCGATATCCACAAAAATGCTTAATATCGTTGCTGATAATTGGCCAAACCGATAATCAGTCAAACCCTAATATATGGACCTGCCCCAATGAATTAATCATCAGATTTCAAAAGTACTAGCCTGTGAGCAACACAAACCTGCAAATTCTACCAAAAGAACAACTTAGTTGACATAAAAGGAAAACCTTTTTAAGAGTTCTCAAAACATACCGATTAACTCCTGATCTAAAAACTCATGCCTTACCCAAATATCACCATATTTTTACTTGTTGCATTGGGTGTTTTGCTCAGTAAATGTCCAAGTTCCTTGAGGCGGTTCGTAACTTTTTTTTTTTTAACTAAGACATGTTTACCTTTGCTTGCATTTTATAAGTTTAAGTTAGAGATGGATTATGACTGCTAACTTTAGTTGAATCGGACAGCAGGAGTTTTTAACGTCACGCTCCTGTCAGGTACCGTTACTGCCGGTGAGATACTGACATCCAGATTCATGTTTATTTGTCTGTTTTTTTTTAAATCGGTGTTATTAACAAAATGTTTCTGGCCTGGTGAGGGGTCTCTCAGCATGTTAGAGAGAGAGAGAGAGAGAAAGAGAGAGAGAGAGAGAGAGAGAGAGAGAGAGAGAGAGAGAGAGAGAGCTGTCCCCTGATGTACAATTGTGTCATATGCATCATATTTTAACCCTTTAGCACCCGTCCTCAAATGAGACTGTGCTGCACAGTTGCATCACTGTTTAACCGCAGTACAAATGGACCGCACTATTTTGCATGACTCTATGTCAAGGTGCGGGTGTTTCATTCTCTGAGTTCCCCTTCTTGTTGAATTATGCAGTTAATGTGCAAGAACAGCATATAGTAAGTCAAGACATAAATGGGTCATCTTCCGTTTTTCAAATTACACTTACTGTAAGTAATCATAGAGGAAACTAATTATCTTTATTCAACAGTGGTACTGACACACAGAGTCTAAAATTCACCAGCACCATCTGTAAACTCAACTGCCAACACACGTGTCACACCCTACAGGTTTACTCAGTCATTATAGATGTGGAATGTTTATGAAGGCAAAAACATTATGTTGCAAAATGTAAGAACTTGCACACTTTTCAACAAATATCTGAACTTGTATGTGACCCAGGGCTCGAGACAGCACACTTCAGCGTAACGGGCTGTTATGCCGTCACTTACTTGTTAAGTTGATGCTGTGATTAGACATCTGTCTTTCAGACTACGTAATGACCATTTCATTCAGCCTGTGACAGCTGTGCTGTAGAGGGTGACATGGGAGTAGATTTTGACTCCTGTCCCATCACAATCCCAGGCCAGAGTAAAAAATATATAAATAGGACTTCCGGTAATGGCTGCGAACTAAACAGACGTGCGTGAGTTTGCTCTTATCATTTTGTATAAAATCCTGCTGCAAATTGATTTGCTAACATAACTGTGCACAGTTATATGAAGAGATAATGCCAACCAACCCAAAGATTACAAAAGAGAAGGGGAAAACTGTAACACAGTCAAAGCTTTCGGACTTTGGGAAACCTCCGGAGTCGAAAACTAGCAAGGATGCTACTAGCCAATTGGAGGAAGAAGCTAATGCCTCCCAAGAGGCTAGCGCTATGCCCGAAACCAATGCTGAAGCCACTGCGGTTCGTGACAGTGAACTCAAGCTCGTTAAGAATGAAATCCTGAAAGCTGTGGGAGACCTAAAATCTGAGTTTAACGACAAACTGAATGGTATCTTGAAAGCGGCAGAGGACACCGTGAAACAACTGGGTGACTGCACCAAGAGGATCAGTGAGGCGGAGGTGCGCGTCGCCACTGTGGAGGATGAGTGCAGCACACGCAAAGGCAAGGTGGAGAAGTTGGAAAAGAGAAACCGAGTCCTGGAAGAAAAGGTGATTGACATTGAGACAAGATCACGCCTTTGCAATGCACGCCTGGTTTCTTTGCCAGAGGGGGCTGAGGGGCCGGATCCGTGTGCATTTCTCGAGAACTGGCTACCAGAGGAGCTGGATATGGCACCGCTGCGAGAACCCTTGGTACTGGAGACAGCACACCACATCGGACCAAAGCGAGGGACGGAGGACCCGCCAAGACCGCTAATAATGAAGTTTCTGAACTATAAACAAAAAGTTGCTGTGATGAACGCCGCAAGAAAGAAAACTGACTTTTTGTACAAGAACGTCAAAGTGCGGCTCTACAATGATTTTGCCACGGAGGTGCACAAACAGAGGAGGCAGTTTCATTTGGTGCGTCAACAGCTACGGCAGATGGGACTGAGACATGGAATAAGACTGCCCGCTAAATTGCTGGTAACACACAAAGAACGTACTTTCACGTTTGACAACGCGTCACAGGTAGAAGAGTTCATTCGTAGCACTGAGGGAGAAAGCTCTAACTAGATGAGTTAGGGTACAATGTGCTACATGTTTGCAAAGTACTGTTCAAACTTCTGTTTTATTTGTTTAGTCTTTTTTTTATGACAGTTTATGCCTAACTGACTAATTCATAAATGTTATATTTGGATTTTGGTAAGGCAAGATTGCACATTAATGTGTTATTATTTTATTTTGCATTGAATATGGTTCTCTAATACTCAGATTTATTTTTATGAGGCCAATTTTCTACAAAAGCAGAGATTCAATATTTATGTTAGAAAGAGCAGAGGAGCTCGTTTTTTCTTTGGTATTTTTACTTATTTTTACTTCAGAATTGTGATTAATGCCACAAAGCCAAGGGGATTGGTCAAGTTTAAGATCTGTCCCAAAGACAAGGGAGTTACATAAGCAGGGGGAAGAACCACTTGACGTTGGGATGGGGTTCGTTCTTACTATTAGAGTTCAGGGTGTTCATTGTATTTTTTTTTTTTAGTTTAGCAGTCAACCTTTTCATACAGTCAGCCATCAAAATTAAAATGTTTATGTTTGAACGTCACAAAAATTAAAACTAAAATGTATATCCTGGAATTGTAGAGGTTTACAGAAAATAAGAAAGTTGAAACAAGTAATGAACCAGCTAAAAGACTCTTGTGCAAAAATTATATTTTTACAGGAGACTCATACTATTAAGGAGGATCTCCTCAAAATAAGAAGGAGATGGCAGGGGGAGGTATATGCAGCATCTTTTAACTCACAAGCTAGGGGAGTCATGACTTTCATCCATAACTCAGTTCCATTTCAAGTATCTGGCGTAATTGAAGATAAATTTGGAAGGTATTTAATTGTCCAAGGTGCACTCCTTAAAACTAATTTAAATTTGGTGAATATATATGGTCCAAATACAGATGATCAAAAATTTTTTACTGATCTTTTTTTGACTCTTTCTAATCTTCCAGGGGCATATATAATTGCAGGCGATTGGAATTGCACCCTGGAATCAATTAAGGACCAATCTACTGGTGTAGATAACACCCATAGTAAAAGTAGGATAACTATCAAAAATTTTATGAATGAGTCTACCAAAATCAATGACAGCAGCACTAATATAACCTTACTACCCAAACCTGGTAAACCAAACAATTGTTGTGGAAATACGAGACCAATAAGTCTCCTAAATGCAGATTTAAAAATTTTATGTAAAATTCTAGCAATGCGACTCCAAGAAACATTACCTTATGTTATACATAGGGATCAAAATGGATTTCTCTTGGGACGACAGGGGTTTCATAATGTTAGGAGGGTTCTTAATATTATTCAAGGTTTGGACAGTACTGTAGATAAGGCCCTTTTATCTTTAGATGCCGAAAAGGCCTTTGATAAGGTTGAGTGGCCTTATCTGTTTAGTGTTTTGGGACAATTCGGCTATGGAAATAATTTTCTAAAATGGGTTCGATTGCTGTATTTAAATTCTACTGCAGAAATATTAACAAATAAAAATATTTCACAGCCAATTGAAATAAAGAGGGGATGTAGACAGGGCTGCCCTCTGTCACCTCTCCTTTTCACATTGGCAATAGAACCTTTAGCCATTGCCATTAGAAAACATCCTGA
The DNA here is from genome assembly GCF_902500255.1 of Thalassophryne amazonica. Classification (NCBI taxonomy): domain Eukaryota; kingdom Metazoa; phylum Chordata; class Actinopteri; order Batrachoidiformes; family Batrachoididae; genus Thalassophryne; species Thalassophryne amazonica. Next base: position 38,024,628 of record NC_047112.1, on the reverse strand, counting down.
CATATGTGGAATACCTGTACACCAAACTGAACATAAAATAGCATTATATGCAGATGACATTATCTTTTTTATTTCAAACATTAGTAGAACAATCCCAACAATCCTAAAATTGATAAGAGCCTTTAGTTTGGCTTCAGGTTATACCATTAATAAGAGCAAATCCACCATCTTATTACTTGATGAAAAAGATGCCAGTAATCCTGACTCACAGGTTTTGTCCTTTAAAGTGGTTGATAACTTCACATATTTAGGTATTGATATCAGACGCAAAATCAATCTTCTTGTTAACTCTAACTATGAGTCTTTAATGAATGACGTAATGAGTTCGATTGATCGGTGGATGACATTACCATTGTAGGAAGAATTAATGTTATAAAAATGAATATACTCCCCATAATGTTATACCTCTTTCAGAATGTGCCACTACCCCCACCTACAGATTTTTTTACAAAGATAAACAAAATATTAATTTCATTTATTTGGAAAAATAATAAAGCTCGAATTAGATTATCATTATTGCACCTACCATATAATCAGGGAGGTTTAAAGTGTCCAAATATAATTCTGTATTACTGGGCTATACAATTAAGATCACTCAAATTTTATTTTGAAACAAATAATGCCCCACAATGGAAAGAAATGGAATCAGAAGGCTTAGATTTACCATTGCCTCAATACCTTTACTCAGATAAGATTACTAATCTAATCAAAAAAACAAATAATCCAATAGTAAAGCACACAATAAAAGTCTGGTCTAAAGTACATAAATACATCAATGAGCCAAGTGGGTTATCTTTATACTCTCCAATTTGGGGAAACAAGTATTTTATCCCTGGAAGAGCAGACAGCATTTTTAAAGATTGGGCATCACTAGGGCTGAAATCATTGCAGGATTTATTCAAGTCGCATTCAGAATCCCTAATGTCTTTTGAGGAACTGGCACATAAGTACAATATAGATCAAAAATATTTTTTTAAATTCCTTCAACTGAGGAGTTTTATTAGAACCAACCTGGATAGCAAACTTCACAAACCTAAGAAGACATTATTAGAAAAAATTATCTCTAAAAATAGTTTTAGCAAGGGTGCAGTGTCAGAGCTATATAATTTTTTGCTTTCTAATTCAAAGGAAAACTGTAACTCTAAGCTGAGGGCATGGATTGAAGATCTTGAAATAAACATATCAATGGAAGACTGGGAATCTGCATGTAACAAAGCACACAAACAATTACTTAATACTCGATTTAGACTTATCCAATACAAATGGCTTATGAGAACTTATGTAACACCAGTCAAATTGAACCCTTATAATAGTAATATATCAGATGTATGTAGTAAGTGCACTGATGCTAAAGGAACATTATTCCATTGTATGTGGCAATGTCCAGAGATAAGACTTTTTTGGGAGGAGGTTAGAACGGCAGTAGAAATAATCATTTCCAAGAAGGTTTCAACAAATCCTGCAATGTTTATTTTAGGAATTTATCCTGAAAGACATACGTTTACCAAGTGTGAACAAATCATGATTAATATGTGTTTCTTACAAGCAAAAAGAACAATTGCAATATTTTGGAAAAAGACTTATAGGCCCAAGATGATACACTGGGTAAAACAAATGCTTATTGTCTTTCCACTGGAAAAAATTACATGTATTAGGAAAGGGAAATTAAAGCTATTTGAAGATATGTGGGGCACATTTAAGGTTTTTTCTGGTAATCTAAATATAGGAAATAATGAGGAGAAATTATTGAAATTGATCTGGGAATATTTTTGTTTAATTGTACAATTCATATATGTGACACCATTTATTGGGGCTGGGTGGCATGGTGATGGAATTTAATTATGCTCTCAACTTTCTATTCTAGCTATACAGACAAATTGTGATTCCTTTTTTTTTCTTCTCTCTTTTATTCAGATACACTTAAAGTAACTAACAAATCCTAAAATGGATTAACTAACATTTATAAAGGGAAAGAAGAGGAAAGAAAAAGGAGAGAGAAAAAGGGAAGGGAGGAGAGAGGGAAGAAAAGGAAAAAAGAAAAAGGGAGGAAAGGGGGAAGGAAAAGGTAAAAAAAGGAAAGGGAAGGGAAGGAGAGAAGGAGAAGAGATGGGGAAGAGAGGGGAAGAGAAGGGGAAAAGGAAGAAGGGAGAAAAAAAGGAGAGGGAGGAAAAAGAAAAAGAAAAAAAAGAAAATCTGATCTATGTCTGGGAGAGCAATAGTGCTTACTTTTCCGCCACTCCACCCACCCCCTTTATATATATATATATATATATATATATATATATATATATATATATATATATATAATTATTATTATTATACATTTTTTACGTGTATGGCTACTTAATTAGGCAAATATGTTGCCAATTCTAAGGTTGAACTGCTTCATGTATTTTTGTTTTGTTTGTTTGGGTTCTCTTCTTATATTTCATATATAATTTTGTTCAATGTGATAGTACTTTAACTGTTAAAAAAAAAAAAAAAAAAAAAAAAAAAAAAAATATATATATATATATATATATATATATATATATATATATATATATATAATAAATGAATTCCTGTCCCATCCCACTCCCATTCAGAATGACTCCTGCTCCTGTACTACTTCCATTTTTTTTTCCTTCTTTTAGTTTTTAGACTATACAACAAATTTGATTTGATCTTTTTAGATTTTGATAGTTTTAGATTACTTTGTGTTCTGCAGTTTTATTTCAAAAGATATGGCAACAGGAACAGTTCATCTGTGGTAATACAGGGAGGCACTTATCACCTTAATCCAAATAAAAAAAACTTCACTAAAAGGCACAAAACACAAGTAATGTATGGCCTGTGGTCATTTCAATGGAGGACCAGCTGCTAAGTCCCTGTTTCCAACTCTTTTGGAGGTCAGTTACAGAAAAAATAAATAAAATAATAATAATAATAATAATAATAATAATAACAATAAAGAAAACTTAAAACAGTAGCATTTGTTGTGTGGGCCGCTGAAGAGGAGGTACTGCTGGCCCACCACCACCAGAGGGCACCCTGCCTGGAGTGCGGGCTCCAGGCACCAGAGGGCGCTGCCATCTCACAGGAGCAGCCGGGGTGACAGCTGTCACCTACGACAGCTGTTACCAATCTTCTGATCCGCAGCGGTATATCAGCAGGACGACGTCTCCACCTCTTTGCCGAGATATCGCTCTACCAAGGAGGTAACGTATCCAGCCTAACGGATTATCTTTTGACCATTGAATACTTTTTGCCTTTACACAGAAAGAGAGAAGAACAGCAGGAGACTGTATTTTGGATAAGTACTCACATTCCTGCACTACAGTGTTTTCCTGACGAGAGGTGGAGGTGGTGTTTCCACCATACGTGTTGCTGGGTGCAGACGCACCCACATCTGACTGTTTCTGTTCCTCGCCAGCAGTACCGGATCCGACAAGCGGAGGCAGTGGCCACCTGGGAGTTCGGGACTTGGCGGCTCCAATATTCCCGGGGTTCGGTGGCGGAGGAAATCGTGTGGTTCCGGTTCTGCTTGGACAGACGTCTCCTATCTTCAAGCCTGCCCACATGACACCGTTGTGATTCGGCTTATTGTCTGATATTGTAATTGGTTGTGTTTGTTGTGCGTGTTTCACAACAGTAAAGTGTTGATATTTGACTTCCTCCATTGTCCGTTCATTTGCGCCCCCTGTTGTGGGTCCGTGTTCCTACACTTTCCCAACAGGATATCTCAGCCAACGTCATGGATCCCGAGGGGCGTCAACCGGCTGTTGAACGGCCAATGGAAGAACAGGGCGCACAGGCGTCCGCAGGAGGAATGATCGGTGAGTTGCAGCAAATCCTTACCGCTTTCACGGCTCAGTTGGATTTAATGACCGAGCAGAACGTCCTCCTTAACTGCAGGGTGGAGGCTCTCGCCGCGAAGGTGGAAGCACGCCCTCAGGGCGCCGCTGCGGCTCTCCCTCCTGTCGACCATGTGCATAACAGTGACGTTCCACAGGTCGTTCAACAACCCCTCCCACCTTCCCCGGAAGCATACATAAGCCCTCCAGAGCCGTACGGAGGTTGTGTGGAGACGTGCGCGGACTTCCTTATGCAGTGTTCGCTCGTCTTCGCACAACGTCCTGTTATGTACGCGACTGATGCCAGCAAGATAGCTTATGTAATAAACCTGCTTCGCGGTGAGGCACGCGCTTGGGCTACAGCGCTCTGGGAGCAAAATTCACGGCTCCTTCAGACATATGATGGGTTTGTGAGGGAGTTCAGAACAGTGTTCGATCACCCAAATAGAGGAGAGACCGCTTCAGCCGTGCTGCTGTCAATGAGACAGGGGCGCCGGAGCGCAGCTGCCTATGCAGTCGACTTCCGCATCGCGGCTGCGAGGTCCGGCTGGAATAGCACTGTCCTCCGCGCCGCCTTCGTAAACGGACTGTCGTTGGTCCTAAAGGAGCACCTGGTGGCTAAGGACGAACCGCGGGATTTAGATGGGCTTATCGATCTCGTTATTCGATTAGACAATCGGTTAGAAGAACGCCATCGGGAACGAGACGAAGGGCGTGGCCGGGCACGCGCCGTCCCTCTCCCTTCCGGTTCCGACCGCGTTCCGCCCTCCCCACGCTCCACGTCCCCTACGCTCCGTGTGGTTACAGCTCCCCCTGCTGACGAAGCTATGGACACGAGCAGGGCCACATTTAGGGCACCAGATAGACAGAGGAGGCTGGCCCGCGGAGCGTGTTTTGTTTGTGGCTCGATAGAGCATCAGGTAAGAGACTGCCCCGAGCGGTTAAACACCAACGCCCGCCCCTAGAGACTGGGCTAGGGGTGGGCCGAGACATTCACGTGGGACACACCCATATTGCCACACGACTCCCAGTTACAATCCTTTATGAGGATTTAACCCTGAAGGCCCCAGCACTGGTGGACACGGGCTCTGAAGGGAATCTGTTAGACAGCAGATGGGCCAGGGAGATAGGGCTCCCTCTGGTGGCGCTTACCTCGCCTGTGCAGGTACGGGCACTAGATGGCTCCCTACTCCCTCCAATCACACATAAGACACCACCAGTAACTCTGGTGGTGTCAGGTAATCACGGGGAGGAGATCGAGTTTTTTGTGACTCCTGCCACCTCCCGTGTGATTCTAGGGTTCCCCTGGATGTTGAAACACAATCCCCGGATCGATTGCCCGTCCGGGATAGTGGTTCAGTGGAGCGAGACCTGCCATCGGGTATGTTTAGGTTCCTCGGTTCCTCCCGGTTCCCAGGCTAAGGAGGAGGTCAGAGTCCCGCCCAATCTAGGGACGGTGCCGGTGGAGTACCATGACCTTGTGGATGTGTTCAGAAAGGATCTGGCGCTCACCCTTCCCCCCCACCGTCCGTACGATTGTGCCATTGATTTGGTTCCAGGCGTTGAGTTCCCGTCCAGCAGGCTGTACAACGTCTCACGACCTGAGCGCGAATCAATGGAGACCTACATCCGGGACTCTTTGGCTGCCGGGTTGATCCGGAATTCCACCTCCCCGATGGGTGCAGGTTTCTTTTTTGTGGGAAAAAAGGATGGCGGACTACGTCCATGCATTGATTACAGGGGGCTGAACGAGATCACGGTTTGTAACCGATACCCCTTGCCCTTGTTGGATTCAGTGTTCACGCCCCTGCATGGAGCCCAAATGTTCACCAAGCTCGATCTTAGGAATGAGTATCACCTGGTTCGGATCCGGAAGGGAGACGAGTGGAAGACGGCATTTAACACCCCGTTAGGTCACTTTGAGTACCTGGTCATGCCGTTCGGTCTTACAAACGCCCCCGCGACGTTCCAAGCATTGGTTAATGATGTCTTGCGGGATTTCCTGCACCGATTCGTCTTCGTGTATCTGGACGACATACTCATCTTTTCTCCGGATCCTGAGACCCATGTCCGGCATGTACGTCAGGTCCTGCAGCGGTTGTTGGAGAACCGCCTGTTTGTGAAGGGCGAGAAGTGCGAGTTCCACCGCACTTCTTTGTCCTTCCTGGGTTTATCATCTCCCCTAACTCCGTCGCTCCTGATCCGGCCAAGGTTGCGGCAGTGAGAGACTGGCCCAAACCCACCAGCCGAAGGAAACTGCAACAGTTCCTCGGCTTTGCTAATTTCTACAGGAGGTTCATTAAGGGCTACAGTCAGGTAGTTAGCCCCCTGACAGCCCTGACCTCCCCAAAAGTCCCCTTCACCTGGTCGGATCGTTGCGATGCCGCGTTCAAGGAGTTGAAACGGCGCTTCTCGTCTGCACCCGTTCTGGTGCAGCCGATCCTAGTCGCCAGTTAGTGGTTGAAGTGGACGCCTCGGACTCAGGGATAGGAGCTGTGCTTTCCCAGAGTGGGAAGACCGATAAGGTCCTTCACCCGTGTGCCTACTTTTCCCGCAGGTTGACCCCGGCCGAACGGAACTATGACATCGGCAATCGAGAACTCCTTGCGGTGAAAGAGGCTCTTGAAGAGTGGAGACATCTGTTGGAGGGAACGTCCGTGCCATTCACGGTTTTCACTGACCACCGGAACCTGGAGTATATCAGGACCGCCAAGCGGCTGAACCCCAGGCAAGCCCACTGGTCACTGTTCTTCGGCCGTTTTGACTTCCGGATTACCTACCGTCCCGGGACCAAAAACCAGAGATCGGATGCCTTGTCCCGGGTACATGAAGAAGAAGTCAAGGCGGACTTGTCGGATCCACCGGAACCTATCATCCCGGAGTCCACTATCGTGGCCACCCTCACCTGGGACGTAGAGAGAACCGTCCGGGAGGCCATGGCACGAAGCCCGGACCCCGGAACTGGGCCGAAGAACCGACTCTACGTCCCACCAGAAGCTAGGGCTGCAGTCCTGGACTTCTGTCACGGCTCTAAGCTCTCCTGTCATCCAGGGGTGCGAAGAACCGTGGCAGTTGTCCGGCAGCGCTTCTGGTGGGCGTCCCTAGAGGCCGACGTCCGGGATTATATCCAGGCCTGCACCACCTGCGCCAGGGGCAAGGCTGATCATCGCAGGGCTTCGGGACTGCTCCAGCCGCTGCCCGTGCCCCATCGCTCCTGGTCCCACATCGGCCTGGATTTTGTCACGGGCCTCCCGCCGTCCCAGGGCAACACCACCATCCTCACGATAGTGGACCGATTCTCCAAGGCGGCCCACTTCGTGGCCCTCTCGAAGCTCCCGACGGCCCAGGAGACAGCGGACCTCCTGGTCCACCACGTCGTCCGGCTGCATGGGATTCCCACAGACATCGTCTCCGATCGCGGTCCCCAGTTCTCCTCGCAAGTCTGGAGGAGCTTCTGCCGGGAACTGGGGGCCACGGTGAGTCTCTCATCCGGGTATCATCCCCAGACCAACGGGCAAGCAGAACGGGCCAATCAGGAGGTGGAGCAGGCCCTGCGTTGCGTGACAGCCGCGCACCCGGCGGCCTGGAGTACCCATCTGGCCTGGATCGAGTATGCCCATAACAGCCAGGTGTCGTCAGCCACCGGCCTCTCCCCTTTCGAGGTGTGTCTGGGGTACCAACCTCCTCTGTTTCCGGTGGTTGAGGGAGAGGTCGGTGTGCCCTCGGTCCAGGCCCACCTACGGAAGTGCCGTCGGGTGTGGCGTGCCGCCCGTTCTACCTTGCTGAGGGCCCGGATGAGGACGAAGGCCCATGCAGACCGGCGGCGGACCCCGGCCCCTACGTATCGGCCAGGGCAGGAAGTGTGGTTGTCTACTAAGGACATTCCCCTCCAAGTGGACTCCCCTAAATTGCAGGACCGGTATATCGGTCCGTTTAAAATCCTCAAGGTCATCAGTCCAGCTGCAGTGAGGCTTCAGCTTCCGGCCTCACTGCGGATCCATCCCGTTTTTCACGTGTCCCGGATCAAGCCACATCACACCTCACCCCTCTGTACTCCGGGTCCGGCACCACCTCCTGCCCGGATCATCGATGGCGAGCCGGCTTGGACTGTGCGCCGGCTTTTGGATGTTCGAAGGATGGGCCGGGGCTTCCAGTATTTGGTGGACTGGGAGGGGTACGGCCCCGAAGAACGCTCCTGGGTGAAGAGGAGCTTCATCCTGGACCCGGCCCTCCTGGCCGATTTCTACCGCCGCCACCCGGACAAGCCTGGTCGGGGCGCCAGGAGGCGCCCGTTGAGGGGGGGGTCCTGTTGTGTGGGCCGCTGAAGAGGAGGTACTGCTGGCCCACCACCACCAGAGGGCACCCTGCCTGGAGTGCGGGCTCCAGGCACCAGAGGGCGCTGCCGTCTCACAGGAGCAGCCGGGGTGACAGCTGTCACCTACGACAGCTGTTACCAATCTTCTGATCCGCAGCGGTATATCAGCAGGACGACGTCTCCACCTCTTTGCCGAGATATCGCTCTACCAAGGAGGTAACGTATCCAGCCTAACGGATTATCTTTTGACCATTCAATACTTTTTGCCTTTACACAGAAAGAGAGAAGAACAGCAGGAGACTGTATTTTGGATAAGTACTCACATTCCTGCACTACAGTGTTTTCCTGACGAGAGGTGGAGGTGGTGTTTCCACCATACATGTTGCTGGGTGCAGACGCACCCACATCTGACTGTTTCTGTTCCTCGCCAGCAGTACCGGATCCGACAATCGGAGGCAGTGGCCACCTGGGAGTTCGGGACTTGGCGGCTCCAGTATTCCCGGGGTTCGGTGGCGGAGGAAATCGTGTGGTTCCGGTTCTGCTTGGACAGACTTCTCCTATCTTCGAGCCTGCCCACATGACACCGTTGTGATTCGGCTTATTGTCTGATATTGTAATTGGTTGTGTTTGTAGTGCGTGTTTCACAACAGTAAAGTGTTGATATTTGACTTCCTCCATTGTCCGTTCATTTGCGCCCCCTGTTGTGGGTCCGTGTTCCTACACTTTCCCAACAGCATTACTTTTATGTTTTAAATTGTGAAACAACAAACTGTGCCGAGCAAGAGACGTGGCCTCAATGAACAAAAGTGCATAAAGGTATCATTACCTTCACAATTCACATACCGTACCTGAGTTTTGGAAAAAGAAAAAAGTGCATATGTTGCAAATATTAAATAAAAATACAATGACCATATCAGTCTACTTTCTCACTCTTTACCACACTTGAATATTTGTCTCTTTGCAAGAAAACACTGCCCAGAAACTAATTAGGGCTAACTATCACAATCATTGCTATGTAGGAAAAAAGTGCATCTACAGTAGTGTTCTGAATAATAGTAGTGCTATGTGACTAAAAAGATTAATCCAGGTTTTGAGTATATTTCTTATTGTTACATGGGAAACAAGGTACCAGTAGATTCAGTAGATTCTCACAAATCCAACAAGACCAAGCATTCATGATAGGCACACTCTTAAGACTATGAAATTGGGCTATTAGTAAAAAAAAGTAGAAAAGGGGGTGTTCACAATAATAGTAGCATCTGCTGTTGACGCTACAAACTCAAAACTATTACGTTCAAACTGCTTTTTAAACAATCCTGTGAATCACTAAACTAGTATTTAGTTGTATAACCACAGTATTTCATGATTTCTTCACATCTGCAAGACATTAATTTTGTTGGTTTGGAACCAAGAATTTGCTCGTTTACTAGTGTGCTTGGGGTCACTGTCTTGTTGAAAGTATTTTGACATATCCAAACTGATCCATGATACCTGGTATGCGATATATAGACCCAACACCATAGTAGGAGAAACATGCCCATATTATGAAGCTTGCACCACCATGCTTCACTGTCTTTTATTTAACAGAGGGACTTTGCGGGGGATTCTTGCAAATAAATTAGCTTCACACAGGCATCTTCTAACTGTCACAGCACTTACAGGTAACTCCAGACTGTCTTTGATCGTCCTTGAGCTGATCAATGGGTGAGCCTTTGCCATTCTGGTTATTCTTCTATCCATTTTGATGGTTGTTTTCCATTTTCTTCCACACGTCTCTGTTTTTTTTTGTCCATTTTAAAGCATTGGAGATCATTGTAGATGAACAGCCTATAGTTTTTTGCACCTGCGTATAAGTTTTCCCCTCTCCAATCAATTTTTTAATCAAACTACGCTGTTCTTCTGAACAATGTCTTGAACATCCCATTTTCCTCAGGCTTTCAAAGATAAAAGCATGTTCAACAGGTTCTGGCTTCATCCTTACATAGGGGAGACCTGATTCACACCTGTTTGTTCCACAAAATTGATTAACTCACTGACTGAATGCCACACTACTATTATTGTGAACATCCCCTTTTCTACTTTTTTTTTATTAATAGCCCAATTTCATAGCCTTAAGACTGTGCATATCATGAATGCTTGGTCTTGTTGGATTTGTGAGAATCTACTGAATCTACTGGTACCTTGTTTCCCATGTAGCAATAAGAAATATACTCAAAACCTGGATTAATCTTTTTAGTCACATAACACTACTATTATTCTGAACACTACTGTACATTTTCTGGACTGAGGGTGGTGCGCCTCTCCTCACGTTTTACAAGCAGCACACAGCGTGTTAATACCGTCACACCTGACTCTCCTGAAGTTCAGTAATATTTGCGACTTCCCTGCCAATTCTGTGAACTTAATAGACAAGTCGTTATTTCTGACTTTGTGTTGCAAATCAGTTTTTAACACACTGGTTTCTCCGCTGGTGTTTGCTCCCTCCACTGCTCTTCTTCTTTGAATTTTGGTGTAAAGCAGCGGCCGGAAACGCTATTGGTTTCTGGGCCGTGTGGTTCTTTTGACTTGCGTTACAGTGTAGGCTTACTGGAAGAAAACTACAGAATGGTGGCACCTGTCCTTTGCTTTCTTTTTTGTGTCCTATTAGTTGGTTCCCGCTCCCATCTGCTCCCGTTAACTTTTTATCCTGTACCATCCCAATCATGTGATAAATAGTAAAGTTGACTCCCATCCCATGGGTATCCCACAGGAATCCCGTGCCCCGTGAGATTCCCGAAAAATGTCAGCCTCTACTGTGCTGCTATGAACAAAAAGCTGATCAATGTCACTCCTCTGCGTTGTGTTCAGATTGGCAGTAAATGTTCAAACTGTGTTCCAGGGGCATTTTGCGACATCTGCAGTGCCAACAGACTTGTATCATGATGTGCTGAAAGTGTCGACCTTGTAAACAAATTTGTGGGCAGTCAAAATTTATGTCTCTGGGTCCTCCGCTATTGAACCTGACAGACACCAATGAGCAGCTTATGGAGTCATGAGTTTGCTTGACAGAGGTGTTTAATGATGTTGATACCTTGCAGAAGAATCCAAGTATTTAGGAACCCGGTGCTTCCTGTCTTACTGTATGGATATAAGATGTGGACACTTACAGTGCATCTGGGAAGTATTCACAGTGCTTCACTTTTTTCACATTTTGTTGTTACAGCCTTATTCCAAAATGGATGAAATTCATTTTTTTTCCACAAAATTCTATACACATTACCCCATAATGACAATGTGAAAAAGTTTTGTTTTTTGAGATTTTTGTAAATTTATATATAAAAAAAAAAATAATAATAATAATTTTATCACATGAACATAAGTATTCACAGTATTCAAAATTGAGCTCAGGTGCATCCTGTTTCCACTGTTCACTGTTGGAAGAGGGGTTGTACAACCCCAATTCCAATGATATTGGGACGTTGTGCGAAATGTAAATAAAAACAGAATACATACAGTCATTCATTCATCTTCTACTGCTTAGTCCAATTAAGGGTCACGGGGGGCTGGAGCCTATTCCAGCAGTCATAGAGCGTGAGGCAGGGGACACCCAGGACAGGACGCCAGTCTGTCGCAGGGCCACAAATAGACAAACACAGACACACACACCTACGGACAATTTAAAGATTCCAATCCCCACACAAAACCCACACAAACACAGAAAGGCCACGGGAATTGAACCCACGACATTCTCACTGTGAGGCAACAGTGCTAACCACTAAACCACCGTGCTGCCCATACAGAATACAATGATTTGCAAATCCTCTTCAACCTATATTCAATTGAATACACCACAAAGACAAGATATTTAATGTTCAAACTGATAAACTTTATTGTTTTTGTGCAAATATTTGCTCATTTTGAAATGGATGCCTGCAATACATTTCAAAAAAGCTGGGACAGTGGCATGTTTAACACTGTGTTACATCACCTTTCTTTCTAACAACACTCAATAAGCATTTGGGAACTGAGGACACCAATTATGAGTGTCATGCTTGGGTATAAAAGGAGCATCCCCAAAAGGCTCAACCGTTCACAAGCACAGATGGGGTGAGGATCACCACTTTGTGAACAAATGCATGAAAAATAGTCCGACAGTTTAAGAACAATGTTTCTCAACGTTCAATTGCAAGGAATTTAGGGATTCCATCATCTACAGTTCATAATATAATCAGAAGATTCAGAGAATCTGGAGAACTTTCTACACTTAAGCGGCAAGGCCGAAAACCAACAATGCCCATGACCTTCGATCCCTCAGGCGGCACTGCATTAAAAAACGACATTATTGTGTAAAGGATCTTACCGCGTGAGCTCGGGAACACTTCAGAAAACCATTGTCAGTTAACACAGTTTGTCACTACATCTACAAGTGCAAGTTAAAACTCTACCATACAAAGCGAAAGCCATACATCAACAATATCCAGAAATGCCACTGCCTTCTCTGGGCCCAAACTCATTTGAAATGGACAGGCGCAAAGTGGAAAAGTGTGCTGTGGTCTGATGATTACGGTACTTGTAATAAGTATAGCTTATTCGTAGCTTTGGAGGCCAGGCTGGGCGAATTGGAGACTCGGCTCCGCACCGTGGAAAATTCTACAGCTAGCCAGGCCCCTGTAGTCGGTGCGGACCAAGGTAGCTTAGCCGCCGTTAGTTACCCCCTGGCAGATCCTGAGCAGCCGGGAAAGCAGGCCGACTGGGTGACTGTGAGGAGGAAGCATAGCCCTAAACAGAAGCCCCGTGTACACCGCCAACCCGTTCACATCTCTAACCGTTTTTCCCCACTCGACGACACACCCGCCGAGGATCAAACTCTGGTTATTGGCGACTCTGTTTTGAGAAATGTGAAGTTAGCGACACCAGCAACCATAGTCAATTGTCTTCCGGGGGCCAGAGCAGGCGACATTGAAGGAAATTTGAAACTGCTGGCTAAGGCTAAGCGTAAATTTGGTAAGATTGTAATTCACGTCGGCAGTAATGACACCCGGTTACGCCAATCGGAGATCACTAAAATTAACATTAAATCGGTGTGTAACTTTGCAAAAACAATGTCGGACTCTGTAGTTTTCTCTGGGCCCCTCCCCAATCAGACCGGGAGTGACATGTTTAGCCGCATGTTCTCCTTGAATTGCTGGCTGTCTGAGAGGTGTCCAAAAAATGAGGTGGGCTTCATAGATAATTGGCAAAGCTTCTGGGGAAAACCTGGTCTTGTTAGGAGAGACGGCATCCATCCCACTTTGGATGGAGCAGCTCTCATTTCTAGAAATCTGGCCAATTTTCTTAAATCCTCCAAACCGTGACTATCCAGGGTTGGGACCAGGAAGCAGAGTTGTAGTCTTACACACCTCTCTGCAGCTTCTCTCCCCCTGCCATCCCCTCATTACCCCATCCCCGTAGAGACGGTGCCTGCTCCCAGACTACCAATAACCAGCAAAAATCTATTTAAGCATAAAAATTCAAAAAGAAAAAATAATATAGCACCTTCAACTGCACCACAGACTAAAACAGTTAATTGTGGTCTATTAAACATTAGTTCTCTCTCTTCTAAGTCCCTGTTGGTAAATGATATAATAATTGATCAACATATTGATTTATTCTGCCTTACAGAAACCTGGTTACAGCAGGATGAATATGTTAGTTTAAATGAGTCAACACCCCCGAGTCACACTAACTGTCAGAATGCTCGTAGCACGGGCCGGGGCGGAGGATTAGCAGCAATCTTCCATTCCAGCTTATTAATTAATCAAAAACCCAGACAGAGCTTTAATTCATTTGAAAGCTTGACTCTTAGTCTTGTCCATCCAAACTGGAAGTCCCAAAAACCAGTTTTATTTGTTATTATCTATCGTCCACCTGGTCGTTACTGTGAGTTTCTCTGTGAATTTTCAGACCTTTTGTCTGACTTAGTGCTTAGCTCAGATAAGATAATTATAGTGGGCGATTTTAACATCCACACAGATGCTGAGAATGACAGCCTCAACACTGCATTTAATCTATTATTAGACTCTATTGGCTTTGCTCAAAAATTAAATGAGTCCACCCACCACTTTAATCATATCTTAGATCTTGTTCTGACTTATGGTATGGAAATAGAAGACTTAACAGTATTCCCTGAAAACTCCCTTCTGTCTGATCATTTCTTAATAACATTTACATTTACTCTGATGGACTACCCAGCAGTGGGGAATAAGTTTCATTACACTAGAACTCTTTCAGAAAGCGCTGTAACTAGGTTTAAGGATATGATTCCTTCTTTATGTTCTCTAATGCCATATACCAACACAGTGCAGAATAGCTACCTAAACTCTGTAAGTGAGATAGAGTATCTCGTTAATAGTTTTACATCCTCATTGAAGACAACTTTGGATGCTGTAGCTCCTATGAAAAAGAGAGCTTTAAATCAGAAGTGCCTGACTCCGTGGTATAACTCACAAACTCGTAGCTTAAAGCAGATAACCCGTAAGTTGGAGAGGAAATGGCGTCTCACTAATTTAGAAGATCTTCACTTAGCCTGGAAAAAGAGTCTGTTGCTCTATTAAAAAGCCCTCCGTAAAGCTAGGACATCTTTCTACTCATCACTAATTGAAGAAAATAAGAACAACCCCAGGTTTCTTTTCAGCACTGTAGCCAGGCTGACAAAGAGTCAGAGCTCTATTGAGCTGAGTATTCCATTAACTTTAACTAGTAATGACTTCATGACTTTCTTTGCTAACAAAATTTTAACTATTAGAGAAAAAAATTACTCATAACCATCCCAAAGACGTATCGTTATCTTTGGCTGCTTTCAGTGATGCCGGTATTTGGTTAGACTCTTTCTCTCCGATTGTTCTGTCTGAGTTATTTTCATTAGTTACTTCATCCAAACCATCAACATGTTTATTAGACCCCATTCCTACCAGGCTGCTCAAGGAAGCCCTACCATTATTTAATGCTTCGATCTTAAATATGATCAATCTATCTTTGTTAGTTGGCTATGTACCACAGGCTTTTAAGGTGGCAGTAATTAAACCATTACTTAAAAAGCCATCACTTGACCCAGCTATCTTAGCTAATTATAGGCCAATCTCCAACCTTCCTTTTCTCTCAAAAATTCTTGAAAGGGTAGTTGTAAAACAGCTAACTGATCATCTGCAGAGGAGTGGTCTATTTGAAGAGTTTCAGTCAGGTTTTAGAATTCATCATAGTACAGAAACAGCATTAGTGAAGGTTACAAATGATCTTCTTATGGCCTCGGACAGTGGACTCATCTCTGTGCTTGTTCTGTTAGACCTCAGTGCTGCTTTTGATACTGTTGACCATAAAATTTTATTACAGAGATTAGAGCATGCCATAGGTATTAAAGGCACTGCGCTGCGGTGGTTTGAATCATATTTGTCTAATAGATTACAATTTGTTCATGTAAATGGGGAATCTTCTTCACAGACTAAACTTAATTATGGAGTTCCACAAGGTTCTGTGCTAGGACCAATTTTATTCACTTTATACATGCTTCCCTTAGGCAGTATTATTAGACGGTATTGCTTAAATTTTCATTGTTACGCAGATGATACCCAGCTTTATCTATCCATGAAGCCAGAGGACACACACCAATTAGCTAAACTGCAGGATTGTCTTACAGACATAAAGACATGGATGACCTCTAATTTCCTGCTTTTAAACTCAGATAAAACTGAAGTTATTGTACTTGGCCCCACAAATCTTAGAAACATGGTGTCTAACCAGATCCTTACTCTGGATGGCATTACCCTGAGCTCTAGTAATACTGTGAGAAATCTTGGAGTCATTTTTGATCAGGATATGTCATTCAAAGCGCATATTAAACAAATATGTAGGACTGCTTTTTTGCATTTACGCAATATCTCTAAAATCAGAAAGGTCTTGTCTCAGAGTGATGCTGAAAAACTAATTCATGCATTTATTTCCTCTAGGCTGGACTATTGTAATTCATTATTATCAGGTTGTCCTAAAAGTTCCCTAAAAATCCTTCAGTTAATTCAAAATGCTGCAGCTAGAGTACTGACGGGGACTAGAAGGAGAGGGCATATGTCACCCATATTGGCCTCTCTTCATTGGCTTCCTGTTAATTCTAGAATAGAATTTAAAATTCTTCTTCTTACTTATAAGGTTTTGAATAATCAGGTCCCATCTTATCTTAGGGACCTCGCAGTACCATATCACCCCAATAGAGCGTTTCGCTCTCAGACTGCAGGCTTACTTGTAGTTCCTAGGGTTTGTAAGAGTAGAATGGGAGGCAGAGCCTTCAGCTTTCAGGCTCCTCTCCTGTAGGAACCAGCTCCCAATTCAGATCAGGGAGACAGACACCCTCTCTACTTTTAAGATTAGGCTTAAAACTTTCCTTTTTGCTAAAGCTTATAGTTAGGGCTGGATCAGGTGACCCTGAACCATCCCTTAGTTATGCTGCTATAGACGTAGACTGCTGGGGGGTTCCCATGATGCATTGTTTCTTTCTCTTTTTGCTCTGTATGCACCACTCTGCATTTAATCATTAGTGATCGATCTGCTCCCCTCCACAGCATGTCTTTTTCCTGGTTCTCTCCCTCAGCCCCAACCAGTCCCAGCAGAAGACTGCCCCTCCCTGAGCCTGGTTCTGCTGGAGGTTTCTTCCTGTTAAAAGGGAGATTTTCCTTCCCACTGTAGCCAAGTGCTTGCTCACAGGGGGTCGTTTTGACCGTTGGGGTTTTACATAATTATTGTATGGCCTTGCCTTACAATATAAAGCGCCTTGGGGCAACTGTTTGTTGTGATTTGGCGCTATATAAAAAAAATTGATTGATTGATTGACTGATGAGTCCACAGTTCAAATTGTTTTTGGAAATCGCGGATGTCATGTCCTCCGGACAAAACAGGAAAAAGACCACCCAAATTGTTACCAGCACAAAGTCAAAAGCCAGCATCTGTGATGGTATGGGGGGTGTGTTAGTGCCCATGGCATGGGCAACTTGCACATCTGTGATGGCATCATCAATATTGAAAGGTACATCCAGGTTTTGGAGCAACACATGCTGCCATCCAAGCAACGTCTTTTTCAGGAATGTCCCTGCTTATTTCAGCAAGACAATGCCAAGCCACATTCTGCACGTTACAACAGAGTGGGCTTCATAGTAAAAGAGTGCAGGTACTAGACTGGCCTACCTGCAGTCCACACCTGTCGCCCATTGAAAATGTGTGGCGCATTATGAAGTGCAAAATATGACAACGGAGACTGCTGAACAACTGAAGTCGTGCATCAAGCAAGAATGGGAAAAAATTCCACCTACAAAGCTTCAACAATTAGTGTCCTCAGTTCCCAAACACTTATTGAGTGTTGTTACAAGGAAAGGTGATGTAACACAGTGGTAAACATACCACTGTCCCAGCTTTTTTGAAGCGTGTTACAGGTATCCATTTCAAAATGAGCAAATATTTGCATGAAAGCAATAAGGTTTATCAGTTTGAACATTAAATATCTTGTCTTTGTGGTGTATTCAATTGAATATAGATTGAAGAGGATTTGTAAATCAATGTATTCTGTTTTTATTTACATTTTACAAAATGCTTGTAGAAAAAAAAATCTGAAGTTGTATTTTGTAGGTTCATTTTCATCAGAGAGAAAAATATTCACAAATGTGCTGGTCAATATGTACACAAATAGAATGCTCACTGCAGACTTGTAATCCACAATTTACTTGTACATATTTATTTTTCTCATATGTCAACATTCAAGCTCGCAGTTTTGTTCTACAGGTTCTCACATCATATTCTATAGGTTTGCAAGCGCTCAAATGTTGGAACATATTGACGATTTTCTTTAAGTGATCTCTTAACTAACACCTGAAGAATATGTATACGTATGACTGATCACAGTCATCTATTGTGTCCTTTTCTGTGGAAATCCTATTGGGAATTTTTACACTATAACAAACAGGTATGTATCCAGTACTGCAACATTAGTAAATGCATTGATCTTACTCTGCATGCAAGTGAATAAGAAAGTGAGAAAACATACTGTTGTGTTTGAGTCAATGACATGTGCTGCACTCAAGAGACATCACATAATGCAGTTAAACCCATCTGATAATCGACCTGATGATATATAGCAGCAATATTCCTACTGCATTAGCTCAGCACAGCTGACCTATCTCTGAACCCATCCTCTTTATCCCTGATGCAAGCTCTGTAAAGGTGGTCAAAAAGTCAGAAAATCTTCACCTACTATTAAAAAAACACCTTATCTTTCCCACTGTCTGAGAGATCTTCAACTCACACCTCCAGCGTAGCTTTTCTGGCATCCCTGTAGAGGTTTGGGGGCACTGAACCAGAATGGGCAATGTTCAAAGCTTCCATTGCTGAAGCTGCAGGAGGGAGCTGTGGACTGAAGGCCTTAGGTATCTCAAGGGCCAGTAACCGTCAAACACCATGGTGGACACCGGTGGTCAGGGAAGCCGTCCGACTAAAGGAGTCTCTCCGGGGTAGATTACCTCAGTGGACTCCGAAGGCAGTTGCAAGGTATCAACAGGCCCAAAGGGTGGCAGCCTCTGTTGTGTGGGAGGTAGAGCAGTGGGTGTGGGAGGAGTTTGGAGCACCCATGGAGAAGGGGTTTCAGTTGGCACCAAGGTGCTTCTGGAGGACCATGCAGCACCTCAGGAGGGGAAAACGGGGGACCATCCAAGCTACATACAGTAAGGATGGGACTCTGTTGACCTCAATTGAGGAGGCAATTGTTTGCTGGAAGGAGCATTTTAAGGAACTCCTGCATCAGACTGGAGTACCCTCTGTAGTAAAGGCAGAGCTGGAAGCTGATGGGGGGATCATCATCAATTTCCCTGGTGTAAGTCACTGAGGTAGTCAAACAACTCTGCAGCAGCAAAGCTACGGGGGCTGACGAGATCCTTCTAGAAATGCCGAAGACTCTGGGTGTGGAGGGACTGTCTTGGATGAGATGTCTCTTCAACAATGCGTGGAGGCCTGGGACAGTGCCAAAGAAGTGGCAAAATGGGGTGGTGTTCCCTTAAAAAAGGGGACCAGAGAATGTGTGCCAACTACAAGGGCATCACCGAGAGGAGGGTTCGGCCGATAGTCAAACCTCAGATTTAAGAGGAATAATGCTGGTTCTGTCCTGGCTGTGGAACAACCGACCAGCTCCTCACTCTCACAAGGATCCTGTAAGGGCCTGGGAGTATGCCCATGCAGGCTACATGTGTTTTGTGGACTTGGAGAAGGCGTATGATCGGGTACCCCGGGAGATGCTGTGGGAGTATGGAGTGAGGGGGTTCCTTCTCAGGGCCATGCAATCTCTGTACTCACAAAGCGAGAGCTGTATTCAAGTCCTCTGCAGTAAGTCGGACTCGTTTCCGGTGGGGGTTGGCCTCCACCAGGGCTGCACCTTGTCACCAAGCCTGTTTGTGATATCCATGGACAGGATATCAAGGTGTAGTCGGGGGAGGAGGGTCTTCAGTTTGGTGGGTTGAGGGTTTCATCACTGCTTTTTGCAGACAGTGTGGTCCTATTAGCATCATTGGCCTGTGACCTCCAGCACTCACTGGATCGGTTCGCAGCTGAGTGTGGAGTGACTGACTAAACCTGAGGCCATGGTGCAGAGAAGGAAACCAATGGACTGCCTACTACGAGTAGGGAATGAGGTCTTGCCCCAAATGAAGGAGTTCAAGTACCTTAGGGTCTTATTCATGAGTGAGGGGACAATGGAGTGTGAGATTGGCCATTGAATTGGTGCAGCAGGGACGGTATAGCATTCACTTTACTGTACTATTATGAAGAAAAGGGAGTTGAGCTGAAAGGCAAAGCGAGGACGATCTCTGCTTTTTTTGTTTCGTGTTGGCGGGACGACAGCCCGTGCAAGGCGCTGCGATCGCTGGGCCGTCTGGGGAGAAGACACACCAGCGCGAGCGTTACGGAGGCGAGTACACAGCCGACTCGATCAACGCTGTCTGCTGTGGGATCAATCCGCTCAGAGGCTGAGAACGATGCTGCAGCCTCTGTGACAGTGTACAGGGAGGCTTTTATGAGGAAAACAGCAGAACGGAATTCAAAATTATTCAGGTACTGAGACACACTTTGATATTTTGGTGCTGGACAGCAGCGTGCATTATTTCCATTCTTCTATGTTTTAAAGGACATGTCGCACTGAAATCATAACATTTCCGCGTGTTTCCCTCAGCGTTTCTTGGAGGAAAATGTCTCAGCGTGCACTTGAATGCTGCTAATGTTAAAAACAGAACCACCGATTAATTACACAGTTTACATAAGTTTGATACCATGTTATGATGACTCATTTTTAAGTGCTAACTGTTAATTTTGATGCAGTCACGGTAAAACCAGCTGCTTTCTACTGTACAAAAACTTAGTGCGCGTGCACACTGCGCGAGTGGTGCGGTGCGTGCTGCTCCACTACAGAACAGTCTCACGTCAAGACAGACACTCAAAGTAAAATAAAAATAAACCCTACCAGCTCCACTGACAAGAAGGAAAAAAAAAACCTGAACAGTCATCCACTTGTGATTTCCAAAGTCTGTTCCAACAAAAGAAACAGCATCCGCATGCACGCTCATGGTGGGGCTAAAATAGTGTCCAGCAGCATCACCACATGTTAGAATCCAAAATCTGACAGACTGAAAAAATTAAGAGTTTTGAGGTGAAGTGTGTCACCTCCTGTCTCTCTGTATAGCCTCTGTAAATCCGAACCTTCACTTTCAAATGAAAGCTCAGAAGCTTTGTTATCGGATAAAGCAGCGTTCGTTTCACTGTCTCTCAGCCATTGGGATGTTTCTGCTTTTCCTAAAATGTACATCACCCACAGACAAATGCAGAGTAAAACGCAAAGTAATAAGACATTTTCCAGAAATGCACCTACTGACTCTGGGAGGAAAGCCGGACCTTTTGTTTTTCTATTTTTATTTTTTGATAATATAGAGGGTTGTCAAAATCTGAATCACAAGAACATGGTGAGATTTTCACACTCGGAAGTGAATGCCCCCAGCCTGGTGATATTGTGACTTCAAACTTTTCAAACTGAAAATTATGCAGGTGAAATGTGTAAAAAAGTCTGGAATCTCCCACATTTTAAATTGTCTTTCTGTACATTCTTTTTTGTTTCAAATAAGTTTACTGTACATTCGTAACATACAGTGTGTCAATGAAACACAAACGTTTTAGATAAATTTAACAACAGCACCGCTATACTAAAAATTTCTAATCAGAACAATGAACAGTTTGTCAAAACAATATTTACTGCTTTTTATATACAGTAGGAATAAAATTATTATCGTGCAGACTTGAGTCTAGCGTGTTGACCCGGCCCTCCACAATATTTTCTGTTTCTCATTTGGCCCTTTCATAGAAGAAGAGATATGGAATGCCAACTTCTGATCTCGGGGGCTGAGGTTGTGCCACGCATGCATGAGAGGAGTTTGGATTCTTCATTTCTTTTGCTCTGCAGCCAGTTTTGGTCAATTATTCTGAATAATTTACCGATCCTTACATTTTGTCACGGCCATGATTATCGCTCACGTAGTCACAATCCTCTCAAAATGAAAATGCTTCGTCGGTGCCCTGCTGTTATTGCTGTGAAGGTTTGGAAACAACCAGTTAGGTTGAAATATCAAGATATAACCCACATATCTGACATGTCGGGAATTATTCAGCTAAAATATATCTTATAGAAAATATAGATCTTGCAGTCATTTAGCAACAAGGCAAGTTTTAAAAGACAGTTAAAGTTAAGTTTATTCAGTCAGCTAAGGGAAGAGGATCACGACACCTTTTTATTTATTTTTATTTTAATGTGATTTATAATGATAATGATAATGTGATAAGCTTGTCCAAAAGACGAGCTTATCTTCTAGTCCATTATTTTCTTGTCCAAAACGTGGTCCTAAATTTGTTGTCTACACTTCTACAGGGATACAGTTGCTATTTATTTTAATTTATTGAGATCTTGTTGTTGTCTGTTCAATTTATACTTATTTTATTTAACTGATATCCCAGTGTCAATTGTATATATAAACTATACACTTATTGCTCCTTACATTAATTGATGAGATTATAATGTCTTTGCAATCTGTACGTTTACTCGAGCTCTTCAGTGTTGTCAAGTTTTAGCCTCACATGGACCACAATGGAAATAAGCGTTTGTTTTATTCTGTCATCCGTGTATCATTGATATATTCACCTTTCTGTGTTTATATTGATTATACAAAATTAACTCAATCAATTCTGTAAATACTGATGATTTTTGTTTTACTCTAAACACTATTTTATCTGAGGGAACAAGGCTGTCTACCGTTGCCAGACTGAGAACTCCTCGACTCAGCATCCAACAGTTTGGTAACACCCGCAGTGCCAGCCACATCGTCAGCTGGTGGTCTCCAGTGACGGCGGTCACCTGCGTCATCCTGTCAGCCGCCGTCTGGTAGAATGCCGCCTGTGGGGCCTCACGGTTGATCCCAGATATCCTGGATGTCTTGATGATGAAATGACTCTCATGCTTCTTAACACTGAAGCGTGCCACCCTCTGCCCCGGAGAAATGACGGTGATAAACGAACCGTCATCATGAGATTCATCAACAGAAAACACAAAACAGCACTGTTAAAACAAGGAAGAAAACTGAAAGGGACAAACGTATTCATCAATGAACATCTCACCAAACGGAATGCCGACATCGCCAGGAAAGCACGCTTCTTAAAGAAACAGGGAAAAATCCAGCACACATGGACTTCAAACTGTAAAATATTCATCAAACTGAACGGATCACCAGAACAAGCAAAGGTTATGGCAATAAGGAACATCGAGGAGCTGGACAAATATGAACAATAGGTATGAGGACTCAAACACATCACAGCACCATGATGCAGACTGGAGCAACCCACTCATCCACATCATCTACACCCGGAGACAAGAGAGACATAATGACTAAGGATAATGATCCGTTTATTTCTGCCCAGGAGCTCTGTCTAGATACATTTAATTATAATAACTCTGCTAACCACCCCTTCGAATCTGAAAATGATCCTGATACCTTTTTCAGTGAGAATATTGTGAGACAGTGCAAATATTTTACAGAAGAACAATTCAAAAATTATAAAATCAATGATGAAAATTTTTCAATTATACATTTCAACAGCAGAAGTCTTTCTCGTAATCTGTCCACTATTAATGATTGTTTGAAAACATCCAAAAAACGTTTTTCAGTTATTGCAATTTCAGAAACATGGTTAAATGAGGATAATAAAGATCTGGTATATCTTGATGGTTATGAATTGTTCCTGGTTAATAGGCAGACGAGAAGGGGCGGAGGCGTTGCATTGTTTGTAAGGTCAGATTATAACTGTAAACTCATTAACAACATGTCATTTACAGTGGACAACATCATGGAATGTGTTACCATAGAAATGACATCTATAAACTCCAAAAACATAGTTGTTAGTTGCATTTACAGAGCTCCTGGGACAAATATTGACACCTTTGAAGACATTATCTTAGGAATGTACAACAAAATCAACAGAAATAAGCATTTATTTGTCTGTGGAGATTTCAATATAGATTTTTTAAACCCTCACAATCATCCACAAATTACCTCATTTATAAACACCTTGTACTGTTTAGGGCTGTTTCCAACCATCATTCATCCTAGCAGAATAACTATGGACTCAACAACTCTCATTGACAATATTTTAACTAACGTTATATCCGGTAATCTTAGTGGGGGTCTACTGGTCAGTGATATCAGTGATCACTTGCCAGTTTTCTCAGTCTTTGCATTGGAGGGTTGTTGTATGTATCGAAGCAATATCAAATTCATGAGTAGAAAAGTAACACCTGAAACAATTGATAATTTAAGGGAGGATTTATCAAGTCAGAATTCAATCAATCAATCAACTTTTTTCTTGTATAGCGCCAAATCACAACAAACAGTTGCCCCAAGGCGCTCCACATTGCAAGGCAAGGCCATACAATAATTATGAAACACAGTCTACGTCTAAAGCAACATAACCAAGGGATGGTCCAGGGTCACCCGATCCAGCCCTAACTATAAGCCTTAGCGAAAAGGAAAGTTTTAAGCCTAATCTTAAAAGTAGAGAGGGTATCTGTCTCCCTGATCTGAATTGGGAGCTGGTTCCACAGGAGAGGAGCCTGAAAGCTGAAGGTTCTGCCTCCCATTCTACTCTTACAAACCCTAGGAACTACAAGTAAGCCCGCAGTCTGAGAGCGAAGCGCTCTAATGGGGTAATATGGTACTATGAGGTCCCTAAGATAAGCTGGGACCTGATTATTCAAAACCTTATAAGTAAGAAGAAGAATTTTAAATTCTATTCTAGCATTAACAGGAAGCCAATGAAGGGAGGCCAACACGGGTGAGATATGCTCTCTCCTGCTAGTCCCCGTCAGTACTCTAGCTGCAGCATTCTGAACCAACTGAAGGCTTTTTAGGGAACTTTTAGGACAACCTGATAATAATGAATTACAATAGTCCAGCCTAGAGGAAACAAATGCATGAATTAGTTTTTCAGCATCACTCTGAGACAAGACCTTTCTGATTTTAGAGATATTGCGTAAATGCAAAAAGGCAGTCCTACATATTTGTTTAATATGCGCTTTGAATGACATATCCTGATCAAAAATAACTCCAAGATTTCTCACAGTATTACTAGAGATCAGGGAAATGCCATCCAGAGTAACGATCTGGTTAGACACCATGCTTCTAAGATTTGTGGGGCCAAGTACAATAACTTCAGTTTTATCTGAGTTTAAAAGCAGGAAATTAGAGGTCATCCATGTCTTTATGTCTGTAAGACAATCCTGCAGTTTAGCTAATTGGTGCGTATCCTCTGGCTTCATGGATAGATAAAGCTGGGTATCATCTGCGTAACAATGAAAATTTAAGCAATACCGTCTAATAATACTGCCCAAGGGAAGCATGTATAAAGTGAATAAAATTGGTCCTAGCACAGAACCTTGTGGAACTCCATAATTAACTTTAGTCTGTGAAGAAGATTCCCCATTTACATGAACAAACTGTAATCTATTAGACAAATATGATTCAAACCACCGCAGCGCAATGCCTTTAATACCTATGACATGCTCTAATCTCTGTAATAAAATTTTATGGTCAACAGTATCAAAAGCAGCACTGAGGTCCAACAGAACAAGCACAGAGATAAGTCCACTGTCCGAAGCCATAAGAAGATCATTTGTAACCTTCACTAATGCTGTTTCTGTACTATGATGAATTCTAAAACCTGACTGAAACTCTTCAAATAGACCATTCCTCTGCAGGTGATCAGTTAGCTGTTTTACAACTACCCTCTCAAGAATCTTTGAGAGAAAAGGAAGGTTGGAGATTGGCCTATAATTAGCTAAGATAGCTGGGTCAAGTGATGGCTTTTTAAGTAATGGTTTAATTACTGCCACCTTAAAGGCCTGTGGTACATAACCAACTAACAAAGATAGATTGATCATATTTAAGATTGAAGCATTAAATAATGGTAGGACTTCCTTGAGCAGCCTGGCAGGAATGGGGTCTAATAAGCATGTTGATGGTTTGGATGAAGTAACTAATGAAAATAACTCAGACAGAACAATCGGAGAGAAAGAGTCTAACCAAATACCGGCAACACTGAAAGCAGCCAAAGATAACGATACATCTTTGGGATGGTTATGAGTAATTTTTTCTCTAATAGTCAAAATTTTGTTAGCAAAGAAAGTCATGAAGTCATTACTAGTTAAAGTTAATGGAATACTCAGCTCAATAGAGCTCTGACTCTTTGTCAGCCTGGCTACAGTGCTGAAAAGAAACCTGGGGTTGTTCTTATTTTCTTCAATTAGTGATGAGTAGAAAGATGTCCTAGCTTCACGAAGGGCTTTCTTATAGAGCAACAAACTCTTTTTCCAGGCTAAGTGAAGATCTTCTAAATTAGTGAGACGCCATTTCCTCTCCAACTTACGGGTTATCTGCTTTAAGCTACGAGTTTGTGAGTTATACCACGGAGTCAGACACTTCTGATTTAAAGCTCTCTTTTTCAGAGGAGCTACAGCATCCAAAGTTGTCTTCAATGAGGATGTAAAACTATTGACAAGATACTCTAACTCCCTTACAGAGTTTAGGTAGCTACTCTGCTCTGTGTTGGTATATGACATTAGAGAACATAAAGAAGGAATCATATCCTTAAACCTAGTTACAGCGCTTTCTGAAAGACTTCTAGTGTAATGAAACTTATTCCCCACTGCAGGGTAGTCCATCAGGGTAAATGTAAATGTTATTAAAAAATGATCAGACAAAAGGGAGTTTTCAGGGAATACTGTTAAGTCTTCTATTTCCATACCATAAGTCAGAACAAGATCTAAAATATGATTAAAGTGGTGGGTGGACTCATTTACTTTTTGAGCAAAGCCGATAGAGTCTAATAATAGATTAAATGCAGTGTTGAGGCTGTCATTCTCAGCATCTGTGTGGATGTTAAAATCGCCCACTATAATTATCTTATCTGAGCTAAGCACTAAGTCAGACAAAAGGTCTGAAAATTCACAGAGAAACTCACAGTAACGACCAGGTGGACGATAGATAATAACAAATAAAACTGGTTTTTGGGACTTCCAATTTGGATGGACAAGACTAAGAGACAAGCTTTCAAATGAATTAAAGCTCTGTCTAGGTTTTTGATTAATTAATAAGCTGGAATGGAAGATTGCTGCTAATCCTCCGCCCCGGCCCGTGCTACGAGCATTCTGACAGTTAGTGTGACTCGGGGGTGTTGACTCATTTAAACTAACATATTCATCCTGCTGTAACCAAGTTTCTGTTAGGCAGAATAAATCAATACGTTGATCAATTATTATATCATTTACCAACAGGGACTTAGAAGAAAGAGACCTAATGTTTAATAGACCACATTTAACTGTTTTAGTCTGTGGTGCAATTGAAGGTGCTATATTATTTTTTCTTTTTGAATTTTTATGCTTAAATAGATTTTTGCTAGTTATTGGTGGTCTGGGAGCAGGCACCGTCTCTACGGGGATGGGGTAATAGGGGGATGGCAGGGGGAGAGAAGCTGCAGAGAGGTGTATAAGACCACAGCTCTGCCTCCTGGTCCCAACGCTAGACAGTCACAGTTTGGAGGATCCCAAAAAATTGGCCAGA